>NW_019417809.1:166163-204565 GCF_000390285.2 Anoplophora glabripennis
CATTGAAATTTAGCTGTGTATACCAAATTTCATTCATTTATCACAACGC
Source organism: Anoplophora glabripennis (assembly GCF_000390285.2). Lineage (NCBI taxonomy): Eukaryota > Metazoa > Arthropoda > Insecta > Coleoptera > Cerambycidae > Anoplophora > Anoplophora glabripennis. The sequence goes on from NW_019417809.1 coordinate 166,213, forward strand.
GATTGAGAGATATTGCAAAAAAATGATTTCCATTCCTCCCTCTTCAATGGGTCCCTGTGCCCTTAGGAAGCATTTCCGGACCCATGTTCATATGAACTTTTTTACTTAGTTTTGATCATAGAATCGGCCTGTTCAGGGTTGGCAGCTAATTATGAGACACCCTGTATAAGATCCATCCGGTGATCTCCACGTTCCTTTATATATATATATGTGTGTTGTCAAGATGTTTCCGGGTTCCTCTCCGCGTATGGTTTTCTTGATTCTATCCAGAATCAAGAAAACCAGACGCGGAGAGGAACCCGGAAACATCTTGACAACACATATAATATCCGCGGAAATCTGAAGTTCAACATATATATATATATATCTTTCTTATCGAAATATGTGCTCTTTATTATCATCCCTTTCTCTTTCGCAAAATCAATTAACAATTGTCCATTCTCATTACTTTTCTTATGTTTACTGTACTTCCCAATTGTGGGCCTAAAAATGTCTCCTTGCCCAATTTTCGCATTTGCATCTCCCAGAATTATTTTAAGATCATATTTTGCCAACTTATCGTATTCCAAATCAAGCATATTATAGAATTCTTCCTTCTCATCTAACTGCGATTCCTCTGTTGGTGCATGTATGTTTATGAAAGCCATTTTTTGGTATTTCCCTCTCATCCTTAAAATACACATTCTTTCCGACACCGGATTGAACTGAATAACTGCCGCTATTAACTTATTTTTAAATTGTATATCCCATAGATAAATATTTTACTGAAAATACTTTAATTTTAAATCAAGAATTAGAAAAATGAATTTTTATTGCTAACACAATAGTTTCAAAATTTGGTGTACCTCATACAAGATTAATTAATACGACTTGTAATGATGTAGTAATTGACGAACTAAAGTTAAAAACACAACCACTCTCAGATTACAAAATTTGTACAATAGCGATAAACGAGTACAACAATTCGCAGCTTAGTCATAGAATAACACGGTTATTCGAGGAGCTGAAAGAGGAAACATTCGTATAATTTGTGTTTACTTGAAGGATTGTACAACACATGAGTAAAATAATAATAGAATAAAATGGATCTACCTAATACAGTAATAAAATATTTGTAAGTACCTACTTCCCAGTTAGCCATCATTTTCTCTCTAGTTCAGCTGTGTTTTCACTTTCCAGTATACATTTGTTTTTTACCCTCAATATATTCTATTAGAAATTAGAAGTCTTTTTGTTTAGAACTTACTGGATTTAGCTTCGGTTTTTTATTAATTTCCATTTTCTTTCCATTTTAGACTGCACATGACAGACAAATAACAATAACTCTATATAAAGTAACACTCACAAAACATATAAATACAGTAGCATGACTAAATTTCATGACTAGCTCATCACTAGTTTTCATTATACCGCCTATTTACTGCTATCTGATTAGTCGGTACATTTGACAACATTGTTCCCCGTTCTTCACTTTCATGGCTCGATCCCTTTGTGTCGAGAATACAGTATGAATTTTCTGACAGAGCAGTAGTAGCACGAAATGAGAGAACGTTCTCCAGGGAGCATTCTATTCTCTCACCTTCAAGAATCGAGCTCCAGGTGGAATTAGTTTCCATTGAATCCCTCTACTAAACAATGCTTCGAATACGAATGTCATTATATTCCGGAGATACAACAAATTTATAGAGGTAAACCAAAATGGCCTTGGCGCCAATAACATTGATACCACTATCAGAGTAAATCTCTAAGATTGCTCCCCGCCAAGAAATGAATCTTTTAAAAGCTTGCAAAAAGTTCGATGTGGATAAATCGGTTACAAGTTCAAGATGCAACGCCTTGGTTGACATGCATACAAGTATGCTTTAATAGGACGAATTCCTTGTTTGCTATAAGGGATTATCTGTACAAGAGCAACATAATCGCATCCAGTGTGTAAGAACAATTTTTGCTTCCTGTACTCTACAAGTGGATAAATTTCTCATGAGAGGAATTTGGGGTTTGGGTTTTAATCTAAAATAAATGTTACAATTCTGAATTCTATACCTAACAACACTAGAGCTGCTAGAATCCAATAACGTAATCTAAGCAATGAAAGAACTAGATGTGGACCAGTGTGAAGGTTTGATTTATGATAATAAATGAGTAATTCCATTAAACGATCTTTTTTAGAAAGTAAAATAGGGTGCTGAGCTTCAAATTTCAAATTGGCATTCATTAATCTACCACCCACTCCAATTATGTCATCTTTCAAGAAAGGGCGTAAAAATTTTAAAGACGATAGACAAATACCACGTTGTAAGAGTTCAATTTCAGAATTGAAATGTCGACGTTGAACAATTTTGACTAAATTCGACAATTTCTAAATCGGATGCAGAAATTAAACCCACAACTGGCAATAGTTTGACGAATCTTAGGACATAAACAACATATCTCAATAGTCTAATCCAACCTGAATGACTAGAGATAAGTGTATAGAATGGATTTTCAGAATCGTCTTCAAGTGAAGTGACTTTGGATTCTGGTAAATTTTCTTCTAACGTTACAGTACAAATTGGCCACTCCGAAAAATCTAATTGTAACCATGTCGGGTCAGTTTTCCACATAGTATTACCTATGAATTGTGAAGATATTAAACCTCTTGACAAGCAATCACTAATATTGTTTTTACCTTGTACATGGAACCTTGAACTAGAATCTGTCAATGACTGGATTTGAGATTGAGAAAAGTTTGTAATTTAGAAGGATTAGTAGCGATCCAATTAAGAGTAACCGTAGAATCAGACAGTGCATAAATACGGGTAATATTTAAGCGAGACTGATAACAATCTATTATAAAATGAAGCTTGGCAAGCAGATGTGCTACACAAAGCTCTAAACGAGGAATGGAAACGACTTTCATAGGAGAAACTTTAGATTTTGCAAAGAAGATGTATTTACGTTTTCCGCAGGAGTCTGCGTGACGAATATATACGACAAGAAGTTAGACAAGCATCACAAAACCTACCAGATTTACTTGTTGGTTAGTAATACTTCCAATACGACGAGGTAATTTAAAATCTGAAACGAGTGATAATCCTTCCCTAAAGTTGTCCCAACGTTAGACAATATCAGGACAGGCTTCATCCCAATCAAATTTTTGGATCCAGCAATCCTTGATCAAAAGTTTGGCTAATAATTTGACAGAGGCTAAGAATCCTAAAGGATCGTAACAGCGAGCAACGGTCGATAAAATATTGCGTTTACTACAAGGTTTATCGATAAAATCAAAGGAAACGATAAGTAATCTGAGCCTGGGTGCCATTGCAAGCCCAATACTTTGTACCACTTTCGTGGCTCGATTTTCAACTAGTATCTCTTCTACTAATTTTTGGGAATTGGTAGCCCATTTGACTAATTGAAAACCTCTACAAAATAGTTCAACTAATTGATGGTAGAGATCAAGTGCGGATCTATAAGACGAAACACTAGTTACGAGATCATCTATATTCTCATCATCTGCTAACTGACGAACAGTTCGAATAGCTAGAAATGAAGAAGATTTTACTCCAAACGTAACAGTATTTAGTTGATACGTTTCTATCGGATCATCGGAAGAAAATCTCCAAAGTATTCGGTGAAATCTTCGATCATCTTCGAATATCTGCTGTAAGGCTACTGATAACAACCTAAAATTTAAGAACATTGTACAGACATCTGACTGTAGTAAACAAGAAATTATGCAAACTTTCCAGAAAGAATGACGGCATCCATACAACACTACTAGGACTGGCGAAGACAAAAGGATATGAAGCATAGAGGACACGGAAGCTGGCCACCGTATGTACAATTTCGTTTAATCAATTTCAAAAACTATCTTTTAAAAATTAACAACGTTACTCAACGAACCTTTTCTGTCTCGATCCGATTCAAATCTATATTTTTATACGTCTCTCTTTTTTTAATTTATTTAATTAGTTGTCCACTTCGTGGCTATAAAACAGTAGGGGAAGGTGTTGACCATGTGGACACGGGGTACAGTGTATTGTATTTCTGATTTCATTAGTGAGTGTAGATCTGTTAAGGAGCTGAAGATTATTTTGTGTTTTGTTGCCCAAAAAGTAAGTTTTTATAATAATATTTGTAAAGGCATTCCATTGTGTTGTATAATTTGAGCTGACTTATACTTTACCCAAATATTGTTATATCATTTACCTATACTTCTGTAACATTTTAAAATGCCAACTATGCTAACCTAAAATTTTATAATTTCATTCAGACAAAATTGACGAGTGAGGGTGTGGACACGCCTAGTGGGGTACATGTGGACATTGTCTACATGCACCCCACTATGTTTCCCACAGAATTATTTAGTTTTTATATTCTACTAAAAATAAGGAACCTATTTTTTTATCATGAATTTATCTAAGTAACTTTTTCTTTAGGAGTAAATACCTACCTACTTAGAGAAAATGCCCCGGAATCATCCTAGAAAAACAGAACGTCATTCGATATCAGAGGAGGCAATTGCAGCAGCCATGAATGACGTTCTATACAGGAACTTTAAAATTAGGGAAGCTGCGCGAGTGCATAATCTGACTAAGTCTTTATTGCATAAAAGGTATGGGTACCTATATTCTAAATAATTGCCACATTATCTACTAATTTCATTAAATTTTAGGCTAAAAAAATTTCGCGAGGAAAGGCAAATAAATAATACAAACTTAGCAGTTGACAAAGAAACAGGTGAAGTTACCGGGTCAGCCGTAATTGAAGAACCTGTACATGAAGCTTCATCAGAAGCAGGGACATCTAAACAGGATGCCGAATCATTTGTGGAACAATCTTATGATATTAAAACTAGAATCTGTGATTACGATTCAAAATATACAACTACACAGATATTTTCTAAAGCCGAAGAAAATATGTTGTGCGAATATATAAAACAGTGTTCCAAGCTGCAATATGGTTTAACAAGGTATCAGATTAGAAAATTGGCTTATTTGTATGCAAAAAGGCTTAACAAAAAGTATCATTCTTCATGGGACACCCAAGAGCTAGCAGGAATAGAATGGTTGCGCGGATTTATGTCTCCTCATCAAACTTTGTCACTCAGAAAGCTCGAAAACACTAGCATGGCTAGGCTATCAAATTTCAATAAGAAAAATGTTGAAGAGTTTTTCGATAATTTGGAAAAACTGTTGGACAAATATAAGTTCAAAGCCTCAAATATACTTAATCTTGACGAATGTGGGGTGAATACCGTTCTACAGGCTCCAAAAATTGTCGCAGAAAAAGGAACTAAACAGGTTGGGCAAGCTGTCTCCGCTGAAAGGGGATAATTAGTAACATTTTGCGGGATAATTGCTGCAGATGGTAATGCATTACCCCCTGTTTATATATTTCCCAGGCAGAGGTACAAAGACTGTTTTCTAAATGGTGCACCACCTGGTAGTTTAGGTTTAGCTCAACAGACAGGATGGATGACCTCAACTCTTTTTATGGATGTTATTAAACATGTCAAGAATCATACACATTGCAATAAAGAAAACTATGTATTACTAATACTAGACAACCATGTCAGTCATGTGTCTCTTGATGTGGTATTATACTGCCGTAAAAATGGTATCGTATTACTCACGTTCCCTCCTCATACCACTCGTAGGCTGCAGCTTCTCGATGTTGCAGTCTATGGACCATTTAAATCAAAGTTGCGTGAAACATTCAACAGTTGGCTTCTTTCTAACCCTGGTAGACGAATATCAATTTATGAAATAGCTAGTCTAACTGCCAAAGCATTTGATGTGGCTTTTTCAAGAAAAAATATATTAGGAGGATTTAAAAAAGCTGGCATATTGCCATTTGATAGGGACTGTTTTGCTGAGAGCGACTTTACTTCCTCATATTCCTTGTCATCTATAAACGAAACCCTTGAAGTGCAGTCATCTGCCCCTTCCTTACAGGGAACTGTGTTAGCAGAAACGGAGACCGCTGTCGATAATAAAAATCTGCAATCTGTTGACAGTGACAAAAAAACTGTTCAGCTACAGTTTTAACCCCTGAACAGATAAAACCACTTCCTAGACGCTTAGTCATTGTTAAGAAGAAAAGATCATATAAGAATAGAGGATCAACAAAAATATTAACAGAAACTCCGGAAAAGACAGACTAGAACAATTAGAAGAAGAAAAACGACGAAAGCAAGAATGGAAACGTATGAGGGTTGCCTTTTATGTTTCGGAATTTGGAAACCCTAGTGTTGCAATCTGGCAACTGACAGCTCTATCGTAAAGTTGGACATTTTTGAGGTTATACGTACCCAGAACGTTTTGACATACGAGCGCTATTTGTGTTGTTTACAGTAACTTAAAAGATTCATGTCGGCCCAAAAATGGAATTAAATCGTGAACATTTTCGTGCGATTATTTTTTACAACTTTCGACATGGATTAACTCAGCAACAGTGCATGGATGAACTTAATTCAATTTTTGGCGATGAAGCTCCATCAGGGACCAGTGTTTATCGATGGTATGGTGAATTCAATCGTGGTCGTAGTTCACTCCAAGACGAATTTCGTGAAGGTCGTCCAAAATCAGTTGTTCCGAAAACCATTGATGCTGCGCGCGAACTGATATTGCAAGATCGTCATGTGACCTATCGTGAGATTGAGACAACCTCAAGCATTAGTGGGACCAGCATACATTCAATATTGCATAAACATTTGACTGTCAAAAAAATTTGTTCGCGTTGGATCCCACACAATCTGTCAATCGCTCAAAAAAAGGCTCGTGTCGATTGGTCGAAAGAAATGCTCAAAAAATACGATAGCGGTGCTTCGAAACACGTCTATGACATCGTGACAGGTGACGAATCGTGGATTTACGCGTATGAGCCCGAAAGTAAACAGCAGTCGACTGTATGGGTGTTTCAAGATGAGCCAAATCCAACAAAAGTTGTTCGCGCACGAAGCACTTCCAAGCAAATGGTCGCCTGTTTTTTCGGAAAAACTGGACATGTCGCAACGGTACCACTAGAACAACCGAAGACGGATCACTCTTCACCACGACAATGCGAGCTCTCACACATCGGCTCAAACAACTGCATTTTTGAGCACCCAAAACATCGATTTGATGAGTCATCCGCCGTATAGTCCTGACTTGGCACCGAATGACATCTTTTTATTCCCGTACGTAAAAAACAAACTGAGAGGTCAACGTTTTTCGACACCTGAAGAAGCGGTTGCTGCATTCAGAATGCATGTTTTGTACCTCAATCAGAGTGGCAAAAGTGCTTCGACAATTGGTTCAAACGCATGCAAAAGTGTATGGGGAATATTTTGAAAAACAATAAAGTGATTTTCATTGATTAATATTTGTTTTTGTTCTCTAATCCCGAAATATAAAAGGCAACCCTCGTAGAAGAGTTGATCAAAATACTACAACAAAAATTCAAGTTTTGAATGATGAGTCAAGTTCAGATAGTGACATGTCTAATTTAATCACCGCAGATATGTCAAGTGACGAAGAATCTGTGAAAGAGAATATTCTTGATTTAATTAACGTAGATGAAGGTAACATTAAGGAAAATGATTATGTTCTAGTCAGATTTGCAACCAAAAAAATCAATAAGTATTATGAAGGCCATGTAGAAACAAAAGAAAATGATTTGGAATACAGAATCAAATTTTTGAGGAGGAAGGGCAACAAATTTCATTACCCAAATGTGGATGACATATCTTTGGTTCATCAAAATGATATTGAATATAAATTACCTCCTCCTTCTGAGATAGGCGGTACATCCAGAACAAAATCATTATTTTCTTTTTCTGTTGATTTCAAAACACTTTGTGTAAACTAACTTTGTTATTACTTCAAATTTGTGTTATGTAGCCTAAATTGTTTTATGTTTGTACGAGTACCTACTTTAATGTAAAAATTAGTATTTATTTTCTGAAAATCAAATGATTTTACGTGAAGTAATGGTATGTAGGTTTTGTAGATAATAAAATGCATTTATTAAAACTATTGTTTGCCATATTTTTCATACTTGTCCACATGCGGACCATGTTTGTCCACATGTACCCCTGCATGGGGTACCTGTGGACAAAATTCATAAAAAACTAAATTCATTTTTTCAATAAAAAAACAATTACTAATTATACTTCAATTATGCAAACTTTGATGACAGTAAGGTCACTAATAATATGCAATCATTATTTTAAATTGAAATTGATAATCACCGTAATACAACCGGCAAAATGAAAAATGTCCACATGGTCAACACCTTCCCCTACATACCTTTATCTATGATTTATGGTCTAAAATAGCAATCGATTTAATGGTTTGGCTTAAACAATTGCAATTATCAAAAAATTTCAAAATTTAGCAATACTTTTTTAAAGACAAGCTTGGTATAGTTTTACAATTTAATTTTTGCTTGGACTATGTGAATGTTACAATTTAGAGAATTAAATAAAGGAGGATGTTCTAGCACAACTTCACTATTTTAGTAATAACTTGAAAACGAAAAAAAGATATCGACCTCCAGTTTGTGTATTTGTTTTCCTTAATAAATGGTCTATCAAGCCATGAAAAAAACTTATATCATTGCGAAATATAGGCGAAATTTCGAAAAAACGACAATTTTCTGTAACACTACAGCAGTTGCGCCCTTTAGCGGTGAAGTGAAAATATTTTAAATCCATTTGTTTTGACCATATTTGTTCAAAGATTTTTTACCGCATAATGGTAGCACGTCTAGTTTCCTATATTCAGCCGCTCCCGTACCGTTAATGGATCACCCTGTATACAGATACAGGGTGTTCTTGAAAAGCATGGACAACGCTTGACCACAGGTTCCTTGGATGAAAATAAAACTATTTAACATAACTTAACTATAGGTATACAAAAGTGCACGCCTACTGAGAGGTTTTTTCAAATAATTCGAAAACTATTTTTCTTAGAAACTTCAAATTTGGTACACATATTTTTTATATATGAGCAATGTAAGTAAAGAATTTGGTGAGAATACAGGATGTTCTCTTTCTAGTGACTGTGCGCCGCTGGCTATCCCGTAACTTTTTTGTGTGTACGCCAGCGATGATAAAATTTATATTTAAAAAAATACTATTTTAGACGATTTTTTGCCTCTTACAAAATTTTGATATCGTTTATGGATTTCGAGTAAAATTGGCATTTTTTGTACATTAAATATTGGCAAAAATTCCGATTACTGAAAAATAATTTATAACTACAGCCTCAAAGCAGGGAAAAAATTTCGCATTAAAAAAAACTAAATTAACTACACATTTTGCTCTTAGTATTATCAATCAATAAAATAAAAAATCAACACAAGTATTTAAAAAAACAATATCAACTAATAATATAAGAACTGCTACGCTTGGTTATCCTTTTTTTTGTTTAAAAAACTATTTGTACAAAATATATATACATATATGAAAACAAGAGAAAAGGGAAAAAGAATAAATAAAAAAAAACGTAGAGGTAGTTTAGAAGCGTAAGTGCGTAACAAAGGTGCCGACAAATCACTCAGCCTGAAGGGTGTAGGTTGACCGGTTTTTCAAACTACGACTGTCTTTTTAGCAATTAAAGTTAAAGTGTTAAAGTAAAGTGACAAGTGACAAAAAAAAAATTAAATACTTACCATATGAAAATCTTCCGATATAGAAGAATTTTTATTCAAAGAAAGAAATAGATAATTTAAATAAATAAGTATGTAGACAGATATTGTTATATTTACGGCTACTTTAAAGATAGAATTTCAGGCGTGCCAATCGTGATCACGTAAGGCGCACAATCAAATATTCTAATCACATAAATACACATCACTTAATTCAAGAAATGGCGTAAAAAAATATAAACATAAATGCACATTAATATCGCCAAACTGATTTGAAATACAGACCAACAATCTTATTACTATGACATAAAAATAAGGAAATGTATATTTAAACTTATTAAAAAAACTATTATAATATATGTTGTACTCAGTTGCATAGATGTTAAAAAAAATTAGCAATTAAATTTTCGAATTAGCACCAATAGACTTTCCGTAGCAAACTTGATAATCAAAGTCACAATAAAAAAATGAATAATAATAATAACGGAAAAATCTGACATTTTGCAATGGCAATGACAAATTGCTGATCTTACAATATTCCTGGAGAGGCGAATGCTTCTTTCCTAGTTGGATCCACTTGTCCTATATAAGCGACGTCAACCAAATCGGAGGATAACAATCCGATATTGAACAACAAGCCCCAAATGCGAGACAGCCAGTATAAAGGTGGAAGAATAGGTTCGAACGAACGAATAGGTAAATTCACGAAGCCCTAAAATAGCACGAATAATAAATGTCTTTTCTTTTTTTTTTGAGATTATCACACCTAAGGCTCACACAAAAGGTTTAAATTGTTGAAAGTAGGGTAAAAAAAATTTACTCAAGGATATAGGGCGGCTTCAATCCAATCTGGTATTTGGGATAAATATCTAAATGTACATAGATATATATTTCATTGGTTCGTTAGAACTATCCTATTGGCTATTATATGAGCATTCTGTAGATTAAGGAAATAATAGTTAGAATAAGAACCACGTGGGCCAGAAAAGATTACTTACAGATCAATTGCTTCAGAATCCAACATAAGTCGTGAACTGTGATTATAGTCAGACCAATACATAAATCACATTCAAAAGTGAATTTCGATAAAACCCCCAACTATATTGGAATGCACAAATCGGCACAGAACAACGAAATTCGCTTAACAACTGCCTGAATACTCGATAGGAAAAATCCTCGAACCTCGACCAGCAACCTTTTTTTTGTGTGTCCAAAAAATGTAGATAGCTAACGCGGGGACATCGTATGCGGAAGTAGAAGCATTCACGCTACATTTTTACTAAAATTTTCTTTTTATTAAACGCTCTGAGCTAATGAACTGAATTAATTAACTGGAATTGTAATTATTTATATTTACTTTAAAACGCGATTAGAAAAGAAAAAAAATGAGTAAGATAAAAGTGCAACGTAACAGAACGTCAACATTACCATTTTAAATAAACCTAAATTCATATTTGTAATCACATTAAAATAATATTACAGTAAATGCTCAAAGTGATTTCCTTGTTGACGCAGGCATTAATTCGTCTTAGGAAATTAAAATGAATTTTATCCAATAATTGTACATTACCTCTCATAACACTTTTATTTTGTATTCTTTCCCATAACTCTGTTCTGTGTTTACTGAAGAAAAGCTATAAACTGTGGTCCTCAACGCCCCCAAAGGAAATAATTACATGGGTTTAGGTCATGGGATCGAGGTGGCCATTTTAAAGGGGCATTAGTTCCTCTACCTATCAACCTGTTAGGATAGTGCTCATCTAAGTATTGTCTTACCGATAAGGCAAAATGGAGAGGGCCCCATCATGCATGAAAATCGTATTCATTCGTAGTGTTTTCGGTAACTCTTCAGGCAGATAGGGTAATCTTGTTTGAAGAAATTCTAAATAATTTTCTGCGTGCAATGTAGCAGGTAATATAACAGGACCAATTTAAATATTACCAATAATACCAGACTAAACATTAATCTTAAATTCATGTTGTCGTCTTTTACTGATTCCATGTGAATTTTCATCACAATAAACATGTTCATTAGGTCAATTAAAAATACCCATTCTAGTAAAAGCGGTTTCGTTTGTAAACATAATTTTCTTGTGGATATTATCGTCTCTATCTCTGAGTTCCTGTATACTTTGAGTAAAAGCAAGTACGTGACGGAGGATCTATTTAGACGCGTCGCTATAATATTTGAACATCGATGAATTGACGTCCACTATTTTATTTTTGAAATGTGAAGGGGAAGGAAGTAGAAAAGGTGTCTCATCTCGTGAGTCTTTTTTTTTCATTAGCAATATTGGTTTTTTTTTTAATAATTTAGGTCGAATATCAGTTTTTCCAATATATTGGAAAACTAAAAAGTGTTCAACAGACGAAATATGCGCAATAAAAAGATAAATTGTTTAAAAGTTATTGCAACAAAAAAAAAAAAAACGTGGAAAAACATTTTTTTTAATTATCCATAACTTGGTTATTATTTGTGGGAATTTTATAAATATGCCTAAAAGTTGTGAGTGTTAGTGTTCGTCAAAACTGTGCGAAAGATGGGTGCTGTGGGCCCAATAGTTTTCGCAAAATTCTATTTATCCCGTCAAGGCCAAAAATGCATAACTTTAACCTTGTGTCTCTCTGAAAGTTATTGATAAAAAAGGGTTTAGAAAGTCGATTTTTAAAGCTTAAATCCTAACTTTTGTATTTAAATGGAATTTTGATTTATTGCCAGGGGCTGACCACACCAGCATGCAGGCACCCTCGGTGAAAGTGGAATCAGATCAGACCACTTATCTAGTGCCGATATCCATGCTCCTGGGAGAACCTGAAAGGCCGATGCCGGTACCTCACCGGATTACGTGGCAAGGTGCGGCTACGCTCTATGCGCCTCAGCCCAAGGAACCGGGGGTAACTCAACCCAAGTCGGCGGCCTACCGGGACGCACGACCCGAAGATGAGGCGGCCCACCACCAACATCAGGCGAGCCAAATTGATGGCTACCCGTGACATGGCGCCCAACGTGGGGCTCGAACTCCGCAGGAGGTTCCTGCGACCTCCTACGCCCCACGCTCAGGTGCCATGGAACGGGTACCAGCCAATCAAAACCAAGCATATTTACGACAATATTATACATTGTAGCAAAGTAATAAATTTGGACGGCTAAAGCCAGTAGTCATGCAGGACATGAAGAAATTTATTTCCCAAAGTTTGTAGATATTTTTTTCCAAGGTGACTCCTAAACATTCAATAAAACACATATTAAGACACTTATTATGCAACGAAATAAACCACTTACTTAAATATTAAAATCGGATTACTACACACAAACTTATGCAATAGAAATACAGTTCGTACGATATTTGTTGAGATTGAATTCGAAGAAGACCCCTGCGTCATTTTCTTGGAATTAACAGCATTCCACACCCAAGGTATCAACAAAAATATTGTACGAAATGTATACTGTGTAATATAAGCCCTTCATGTTTATTTTATTTTTCTTGATTTTTACAAAATCCAGAAACTTTAATACATTTTCTTAATACTAATACTACCCTAGACAACAAACCCTTATACTTGCATCAATTAAGACTACGATACAAGGCAATTCATACGAATCACTACTAGACAGGCCCGATACTAAAGCATGGAAAGAAATGAAAAAAATTCTTTAAACAAATTTTGTCTGGTGTCAGTGACGCCAACTCTCAACGCACAGTATGAGAATTATTCAACACCGAGCTTTACGAATATAACGATTTGAATATGATATTTAAGATTATGAATAAAGATTCAAGTTAGGTCACTTTTCAAATGAATACCCTAAGCAAGGAAGCCCTATTAATTACTCCTGGCATTCACCAGGAATCCTTGAAGAAAATCCATACCCCTCAGGACCCAATATAGTCCTAAATAATGTTGAAAATAATAAACTCTTTTATTCACCTTCTATTCGACTTCTTTTAGATACAGGATAAGGAAAGAACATTATTAATCCTTCTATAATTAGTTCTATCCTGGCTACATTTATCCTAAAACCAATATCATCGTTATATACACTGGGTCCCCGAATTTTTATTTCTTAGGCAAAATCTCAATCTTTGACGAATTCAATTCTTCACACCATGGAGGTGATTTTATTTAATTTCAGTAAAGATTTTGACGACCTTATAGGTTTCGAAACACTCCAACATCTAAGTTAAATTACACAGACCCACAAAAAAAGTGGAAGGTCCGAAAGACAAAATCCTATGTTTTAGTGGTCGCTGAATCCGAATCCGGTGTCCGTTTGACCCGATTAGCTCTGGTTAAAGGTAAGTTCAAGGTCAAATGTAGAAAATAAATTGCCAACGAAGTGATCTACATATGTTTTTGGAGTCGATAAATCCTAATCCGGTGTGGGTTTGACCCGATCAGGTTTGCGTTAAGGTCAATTCAAGATCAAATGTAGAGAGTCAATTGCCAACAAAGTAAACCTATACGCTTTTGGGGTCGCTGCATCCGAACTCGGGGCCCGTTTGGTCCGATTAACTCTGGCTCAAGGTCAAATTTACAAAATCAATTGCCAACAAAGTAAACCCATGTATCTTATGTTTTTAGTGTTGCTGAATCCGAATCCGGTGTCAATTTGACACAATTAGATCTGTGTTAAGGTCAGTTCAATCCGGGGTCCATTTGACCTGATCAGGTCTCCTAAATACTATCAAGTTCTAGACTCAAATCACTCAAGTTAAACATTTATCATTTATCATATATATTAAAGCGTGGGGGTTACTCTCGCTCGCACACCCGCCCCCTAAAAAGGGCCATGTTTCATTGACGAAGGCTGCCTCGGCGAACCGCGCAGCGGCGAGCCTGGAGTCGCGAAGCGACCCGCGGTCCTCGCTCCGTCGTTTAGGGGTGTTTCTGTGCGGGCTTTTCCGCGTTTTCCCCGCGATTTTTCCGTCTTCCCGGTCGTCTGCGCAACCGACCGCGGCTTTTAGCGGGGAAGTGAGACGCAAATACTCGGGAACGCCTTCCGTCGGAAGCATTTCAGGGTCGATTTCTCCGACCAAGGGCTTTTTTCCCGGGAGGGATCGGGACTTCCTTCCGCTTTTACGCGAAAGTTTCGTCCTTTCTTCGTGTCGTAGGCGTATTTTTGCGGCGTATTTTTTTAATTTTTAAGGCCGAAATTAGCTTTTCAAAACGGGTCTGCATCTCGCGTCTCTCCCGCGAGACCCCGATTATTTTATAAAGCCCGGATTATTTCGGCGAAAACGCCGTTTTCGCGACGGTGTAATTTTTTCCCTCGCTCGATCGGCCTTCGCTCCCTGCGCGAGAACCAAGCCCTGGCTTTTCTCTCGACGTACGGACCGCGTCCGAAGACTGAGGAAGCCCGAGTTGGCCCCCCGAGACGCCTTTCCGGCGACGCGTCGCGGCGATCTCTCTCTTCTATATCTCCATCAACTTTTTTTAGATCGAATGTAACAAAATTTAAGACCGGCCTTAGCGATATAAAATTTGTGCATTCGGCCATGGGCGTCTCTTTGGTCAGGTGAAAAGAGAACGTACTTTCCGCGGGTCTTACTAGACGTTGGCAGAGTTTCCGCGGCCGAAATCTTGACGAGTGACATCACCATACCTTTCCCTTTCCGCGAAAAATTATATTCAGCCTCCACAATAGCCCCAACTGATCGTAAGCGATGGTATACAACCCTTCGACAAAAAATTTTGCGAGTTTATGACAGCCGATGACAGCAGTAAAACTGGTGACAGTTTGATGTGACAATATGGCCGCCGCCCGTTGTTCGTAGGAAAATCGTAAATTTTCAACTTTATATGCGCCGATTTGTGTAAATCACGCTAGCGAAGGCCGTTTTACATCGTATTCTTTGGTATTGTATTGCTTTTGTATAGTTTTTTTCCCAAGAAGAAAATTACGTTAAACACCGTTCCCATGGGCTTATGTTATAGGTCGTGGCCCCACGTATGCTTTGTGATCTGGATTGTCAGTGAAATACATTCTTCTAACTTAACAAATGGACAGGTAAATAACACTAAACTTTAACATAACCTTTACCCATTCATTAAAAATAATAATAACCTCTACCAAGATTACATTCCAGTAATCTCCACTTTTTCGATCACTGACGATCGTCGAATCGTCCCTATCACTCCTGTCATCTGTCAAGCAAAATAAACCTGTACATTGAGAAAAGCCACTTCCAAGTTTACTCAGAAGACAAATATTTGGCCTAGGGGCGTCTTGCAAAAACCCTTTCTACAGGTATAGTATATGTATTTTTTACCTGGCCATTGGTAGAATCTAATATAAACTTAAGTTTTTCAGTTGAAACTAGGCTAAAGATGAACGTAAATATAGTGCACAGTGTGGAAATTTTGTTTAGTTGGTTTATAGGAATCCACCACTACATTCCTACAATCTTGCTGTTTTACGAGGACCCCTGGAAACCACCAGTGATTAAAGAACAATTTAAATAAAGCACCTTTGTTGGTCTTTCACTATACGTTACATATACAATGTGACATGCATAAAATATACAGACACCTACGTATGTTCAATTTTACATATAATAAATACAATTTTTTAGTTGACAAATTTTGGAAGGTAGTTTCAATAAATGTTTTTTTAATCATTATTTGAAAAACTCAGGTTTTAATCAATTCAAAGAGTTGTGTATAAATATACGGTAAGTATGTCTTTTTAAATATCCACTATTGTCACAGAAAAAGACAATTTTCTTTCATAATCAATCATTACAAATAAAACACATTCTTTTTTATTATTTATATTTAATATTATCAATAATACATACATCTGAATAAATACTGCATTAGGTATCTACTATACCGGCATTTGTGTACTAATAACATTAATTTTAAATACAAAACATTCTGTTATCACATGTCAACTGGATTAAAACATTCTTATATCTTCAATTTAACTTCATAACATTGAAATTTTAACCCATTGCCATTTACGATGGATTTACGATTGTAACGAAGTGATTTTCCGACACCCCACATTTGGTTTGTTTTTATTAATTTTATTAATAAATATAGTTTACCGCACAGGCATTATTATTGGCATTTCAAACGCCGTCCGTCACCGCATAGCGCCAAGCCGATGACCTGCAAACTCACACCGCGTACGCCAGTCTTCGACTTGCCAGCGTAGGGAACAGTCGTGCCGAGTTCCAGCCTGCCGTCCAGCCAGCAATACGTCACCACCCGAGTAAGAATTTTACAAGTCCCGCATAGGAGAACTACGCAGTCGCTGCCGAAGCGTCACCAGGACATAGAAATTAAGCCGCCGTCAGCGTTACAGTTCACCACGAGGAATCGTAGGGATCAGTCGAGCCGTCAGCCGTTCCAGTAAGACCTACGTCAAGAGTAAGGAATTGGTAAGATTTCACTAAGTCCAGCCTGAGGAAACTGCGCAGCCGCCAGGATTCGCCGTACGAATATAGCAGACAGGCTGTATTCAAAGGATTAGTCTACCAGGAGCCGTCGTCGCATCCAGTCGAGCCGCCAGCCGCCCTGCCCGAAGATACGTCACCGCTGGAAGTAGGTGAGAATTCCAGTTTAGACGAACTGCGCAGCCGCCAATCCGAGATGAGGGCGCAGAATCCAACGCTGATAGTTTCAGCCCGAACTACTCAAGCGTTGAAGAGATAGCACCGAAACAGTTGGTTCTGAGACCGCAGACCGATCAGACGTGTCAACTGGAGGAGTCCGCAGGTATCACCGCCCTGAAGAGTTGGTTCTGAGACCGCAGACCGATCAGACGTGCCAACTGGAGAGCTCCGTAGCCATCACTGTACCAAGACCAGGAGGACATGATGTTCAACGAAGAAACCCGAATTCTGACCGACCCTGAACCAGCCGTAGAAGCCGGAAGCTCCGACTTAGCAGATTTCCGACTGAGCTGGATATATAAGCTCAGAAAGGAGCAACTAGACATGGAACTGGAGAAATTCCGCCTAAACATCTCCGGGACCGTAGAGGAAAAGAAGAAACGACTGGTGAGGTTTATTAAAGACGGATGTGCATCACCGCAACCGAGGCACACCGCTCCCGCTTTTGTCGTACCACCGCCACCGCCGCTTGTCGTGCCGACCACAGCAAGTGCTTCGCTGGTCAGCAACCCCTCTGCACCGCTCAACATCAGCACAGTGTACGGAAGGACCGATCCCGTGGAGTTCTTGGAGAAGCTCTGTGAATTCCATTAACACAGCGACATACCAACGTCGGCCGTCTTACCCGCCTTGTATGAAATCTTTCAAGGCAACGCTTCAGCCTGGTACCGGAACAACCGCGACTTATGGAACTGTTGGGACGACCACCACCAGCAAGGACCCAGACAACTCCGACAACGAGATTTGATCCGCCAAGAACCACCCGAACAGAGCCAAGACCCGTTGAGACAACCCCGATTAGACCACCGACCGTAAGAGACGTCCGTACACCAGAGGCGCAACCGTCGACTTCCGCCGCCAACGTCCCTTTTGACCGGAACGCTATCTGCTGGCGTTGTGGGAAGAGTGGACATTTTCGAAGTCAATGTCGAGCACCGTCCCGCCTTTTCTGCTCCAGATGTGGACAGTCTGGAATCATGACTAGGAACTGCTCGTGTTCCCAGTCGGAAAACTAGATCGGAACCGTACCGTTACGAGGCCTGTACCGTTCCGCCCTAGTCTTGCCTCGCAAACCATATCCGCCCGCCACCCGGATAATCGACCGCACGTACCAATCCGGATTCAGGGAAAACCTTCCTGGCCCTGATAGACACCGGAGCTGCACGCTCATATGTAGGAGATCGAATCCGCCAACTGGGCCTACATTATGAGACCGCTACCGCACCAGCCGTTCAGCTAGCAAATGGTAATTTGGTGACAGTAACCGAGGTTTACCAGATCCAATTCCGGATAGGGAGTAAAGAATTTGATGAGAGGCTATGGTATCTCACAAATTCATCCACCGATGTTGTGCTAGGAATGGACATCCTGTGCAAGCACAATTTCCTGATAACTAATTTGAAAATTTTTTGGTGTATTACCGGCAAAAGCAAGCCTTAATGCATAATAATTACCTCTACTATATACAACTTATCTTAATAGTACTATATACAGAGGGTTGCCTGTAAATATACCAAAATTTCCTTTTACTACCACTTATGTGATATCTAAATCTTACTTATTTCTTAATCTATCTTATATCTCACTAGTGTTTCGCTAGCATTTTGCTAGTGTTTTGCTTTAGTTTTGGCCCAAAACTAACTATAACTTTACAACTATCTGTACAACATTTTCCCCATCTACCAAAAATCCAGGAATGATTTAATGGTAGCTTTTTCATTTCAAAATAACTTTAGGCAGTTTTTTCAAATTCTCACACATGTGAACTTTCGCGATGCTCACATAATACCAAATATCTCACAAATACTGTGATCCAAAAATAACTTTTCCAAAAATCACCAATACATCAAAATTTTAAGCAAATGAAAGTATTGTATGTACCGTGTAGCTTTTTATATCATTTTACTTATCAAAGACATTAAAATGTTTGCATAAAATAACTTTTTTCAAGTACAAAATTCAAAAAAATAAAAAATCTAGAAATAGATATTAAATATTCTTGGTAAACAACATGTATCTAAACACATTTATATTGCTAAACTGTTGTTAATCAGATATAGGGTCTCCCAGATACGGTTTCAAGTCACTAATGTGATATACCCCTATATATGACTTATCTAGATTTTCTAGCTCGTAAGCTATATTGGTGCGTACTTTACGAATTCTACACAATACATATCGCGGTGCTAATTTTGCAGAAAAATGTCTAGTCGCATCTGACTTTACAAAATTTCGTTTCCAAACTAACTGTCCCTCTTCGAACACAAAATTTCTCCTACGGAGATTATACTGGTGACAGTTTTTTCGATAAGCCTCATCTAATTTTTTCTGTACATCCCGGTAAACTTCTGGTAGATTTTCAAGTTCTTGAGCATAACTTTCTCTATCCCCTTGATCTACATCATTTTGTATTTCATTCGCGTTTCCATAATATTTCCCTGTAATTGGAACTTTTCTCCCGAACGTTAAATATGCTGGGCTATATCCAGTGCTCTCGTGCGTTGCTACTCGCATAGCGTGGGCGATTTGTTGTATATTTTTATCCCAGTCGCGGTGACTGGATTTTATATAACTTCGAATAGCTGTTCCGATTACTCGATTTGCTCTTTCCGTGGGATTTGATTGAGGGTGGTATGCGCAATTAAACCAAAGCTTTTGAATTTCATATTTATCTGTGAATGACTTAAATAATTTACCGGTATGGGCTGGAGCGTTATCTAGTACTAAGATCTGAGGTACACCATAAACTAAAAATACCTCATTTTCTAAAAATGAAGTTATCGCTTGGGCTGTCGCCTGTCTAAGAGGTTTCATGACAGTGTATTTGGTAAAGAAGTCATTAGCTACGACTAAAAAACTAAAACCACGCTTAGAACGCGGTAATGGGCCTAAAACGTCTACACTGACTAACTGAAAAGGATAAGAAACCCTTTTTTGATTTCCCATTAAACCAAAAGGTGAAGTGTTCGGCATCTTTTGCTCCCCACAAACTTTACAATTTCTAATATATTGCAAAACCTGCTGTCTAAGTTGAGGCCAATAATGATCTTCCGCAATTTTCTTCCACGTTTTATAAACCCCAAAATGTGCTGAAGTACTTGGATTATGATTTTTTGCGATTATCTCAATTCTTTGGTTTTTTGGAACAACTAACTTCCATTCTGATATGTTTGTTTTTAATGGTAAGCGCGACCCGGTATACTTATATATGTAACCATCCTTAACTAACCAACTAGAATATTTATCAGGAAAATTATTTATTTTATCTCTCATTTTTAGGTACCACGGATCAAGATCGTCTAAATGGACTCCGAGTACATTAACATGGTCTGGATATTCTAAAAATTGACCTTCTAAGTCTACATCTAGCTCTCCAGGTGACGACTGTGAGGCTTCTTCACTTGGAGTGGGAAACGAACGCGACAGTGCATCTGGAACTACATTCTGCTTACCCTTTACATGAACTATGTCAAAATCAAACTGTCTTAACTTGACTAACCATCTAGCTAATCTACCTAAGGGGTTAGCGAGATTTTTTAACCATTTTAAATTTGCATGATCTGTGATTACAGTAAAATGACTGCCCTCAACAAAACCTCTGAATTTCTCTATGCCAAACAATACGGCTGCTAATTCCAAATCGTGCGCGGAATAGTTACGTTCAGATTTAGTTAAACTTCTACTAGCGTAAGAAATAATTCTTTCTACACCGTCTTGTTCTTGGATTAGTACCGCTGCTAGTCCGACTTGACTCGCATCCGTTTGTATTAGAAAAGGTTTTGAAAAATCAGCTGACGCCAGCACGGGTTTAGACACTAAAATAGATTTTATCTCACAAAAAGCTTGTTCCGCTTGTTTGTTCCAATGAATAAATTGACCTTTCTTTTTTCCTTTTAATAAATCATTAATAGGCGCTAATAAAGTACTACATCCCGGTAAAAATCGTCTATACCACGATATCGTACCTACAAATCTTTTAATTTCCGTAGTGTTCCTCGGCCTAGGGTAATTTACCATCGCTTGTACCTTTTCCGGATCTGTTTTTAAACCGTTATCATCAACTAAATATCCTAGATACTTTAATGAGTTCCTAAAAAATTTACATTTCTCAAAATTTACTGTTAAATTAGCATCTAATAATCGCTTATAAACTTCCGTTAATATATCGATATGTTCTGTGAAGCTACTTGACGTAATAATTATATCGTCTAAATATACGAAAACTTTAGGTGTTAATTCAGGTCCAAAAATAGTATCCATCAGTCTCTGCTGCATCTGTGCACTATTTGTCAATCCAAAAGGAAGGACTGTAAAATGATATAGACCTCTTCCCGGTACTGAAAATTCAGTTTTTTCCTTACTTGACCCTTCGAGAGGCAGCTGCCAAAACGCATGCTTAAGGTCTACAGATGAGATGTATTTAGCATCCCTAAGCATATTTAAGATGTCATCTACTCTAGGTAATGGATATGAATCTTTTTAAGTTACCGAATTTAACTTCGTAGCGTCTATACAAAAACGATAGGTGTTATCTGGCTTCTTGACAAGAATAACCGGTGAATTCCAACTACTATAAGAACGTTCCACTACCTTTAGGGAAAGCATTTTGTCTAAATTTTCCTGTAAATGTTTGAGCATATACGGAGACAAACGATATTGTCGACTTTTAATGGGGACGGCATCTCCGGTATCTATGGTTGCCGTTAATTTGTGTGTCCTACCTAATTTTTTATCCGATGACAATGATTTAAACAAATTTATTAAATTTTTAATCTCTTTTGACTGACTCTCCTCAGTGAACTTTGGTTTATTGTTATCCACATTTTCATTTAATGTTTCCACTGACATTACATTTAATGTATTACTACACAAATTAGTGTATATATCCCAGGAATTATTTTTAAAATCTACTACTAGTCCAAACAATTGACAAAAATCAGCCCCTAAAATAAAAGAATGCTGTAATGATGGAACTATGCTAACTTTTAAAAATTTACATTGGCCCTCAATATTGATTGGAATCTGTGCTTCGCCTGTTATTTATTGTTTAGATCCGTCCGCTACTGTTACAAAGTTCTTTTTGCTTTTTGTTATTTTGACCCTAAATTTATTTAACGTTTCAATCCCAAATTTACCAACTATAGACGAATTTGCGCCACTATCTAATAAACAAGTTATTGTTTCACCAAACAAACAAATCGATATATAAGGACGATTATCTAAGGGTTTATTTACAAATAATGGTAATGAATTTTCACTATCATTACCTACCAAAAATTTTTTAACTGCGTCTAACCATTTTCTCCAATCACTTAGATCTGTTTTGGGTGAACAACTAAATTTTTGAAAACCAGATCTTAAACTAATTTTACCACGTCTTAAATTATTATTTACAATAACACGAGAATAAGATTTTGAATTTTTACTATCACTAAAACTATGACGTTGACCTTTGTTATTCGTAGGTAAAAATCGGTCAATATTTTTTACCTCATTAACTAGTTTTTTCTACAATTTGAACAGTTACTTTTCTTAAAGCCTTTCGAACCACAAGAATGACAAAATATGTTTATTTTCTCCGTACAGTGTAAATACGTATGATTTGGTTTATCACATTTCCAACATGTTACTTTGGAAACCTGATTTTTAGCATTTTTACTATTATATCTGTTACGCTTACCAATATTCTCATTTGACGTTCTGCTACTAGAAGAACTTTCGCCTACATAAGCTAAATCACGTTCCAAAAAATTTATCTTAGTTGGAGATACATATTTACTTTTAATTCTATCGGTTTCATCAACCAGTTTGCAATATTCAACTAATTGAGATGTTGTTTTAATGTCTTTTCCATGTAAAATGATATAATCTACATATTTTGCCAAAAGACGTTCTTTTATGATCTTTAATTTTTCTTCTTCTGATTTGTGATTACTCAACCGAGAAAATAAGCATTCCATATTCGCTACAAAAATTACAACGCTTTCGTTTTTTCCTTGATATCGTTTCTTAATCTGTTCAAACAGTTCATCGTCATAGCCCGGTACTAAAAAGTTTTCTTTTAACTGATCAACTATATCACACCAGGATTTAAATTCGGATTTTCTAGAATTATACCATACTTGTCACCTCGAAATAAGTCTCCTGCGGAATTAAATAATTCTATTTTACTGACATTTCGAGCTGTTGAAAGCTCTTCTACTTGTTCTAGAAATGACAACAACGAGACATTTTTTCCATCGAAAAAAATATTCCATTTAAATACTGGTATTGACTTGCTAGTACTTGGGACATTTGAAATTCGGACATTCGCAAAATTTTGACTACTAGACACTTTCGAACTGAGAAATGCATCTAGTTCTACACACCGAGCATAATATTCATTTTTAAACTCATTATACTGAACTCTCGTAGGTTCCGGATCTCTCGGGACTCTAAATCTTTTAACTCTATTTATTAGAGAACAAAGCCTACTATGTATAGTATTATACCTAACATCGTGTATTGGACCAGAAAAATCATTGAGTAGAGCTTCTAATTCTACTACTGTTTTCTCGATTATATTCTTTTCTACTTCCTCATCGAACGAATTTGACCTTAATTTAGATATATCTTTACCCTCTGATTTTTTCAATTCTAATAACCTTGTTAACACTATACGTTTAGAATTTAAAGTGCTACGAGTGCTGAGAGCATCTCTTAAGCTCATTTCATAATTAATTTCATCCTCGGTTAAATAATATGCATTCAAATCTCCCTCCATGATTTTTAAGAATATGTACTAATTTCAAATTCTCAATGCAAAAACAATGACGGTTGTAAATTTTCAATACTGTAAAATTTCACTAAAAATTCAAACTAATTAATGCCAAATTTACCCCACATAAAACTACTTTTCCTTAATCAAAGGAAATAATCTGAAGTAAAATTCAAGTAAGCAAACTTGCACCAACCTGAACACAAATATCAAAGTTACCTAAGCTACGTCTGTCTATACTACATGTAAGTCTTAAAATTAACACATTGATATTCGTTTCAAATTTTCCTTTCTTCGGCAAACCTGATTAAAAGCTTTCGGGCTCCATAAGTTGTCGCGCCATCTTCTTATAGCCTCTTCTTGTTCGCACGGGCCATAGAAGTTTAGGTTGCCTCGGCTGGTCGTGGGTTACGAGCTAGATGACACCGAATGGGCTTAGTATCAGGTTGTCGTAGGAAAGAAATAAATTAAGTTCACAGAGACCAAAAAATAAGTTTATTTATAAGGCGCCACTAGGATTCTACAGGATGGACAGCTCTGCTTCATTCACTCCCCCTTAGTAGAATGATTCGACCATTTTTACACATGGGTGAAAGATATAAAAAAAACTTACAGTGGGTTACAGAAGGTATTAGGTTCAAGATTTATGTGCCCAATATATCTTCCAGCTCCCAGTCCAAAACCAAATCTGCTTCGGATGCTGGATTCAGGTAGCTAGCGAGATAACTTGCTATTAGCTATATAGTTGCTTAATTGCTGGATAACTCCGTTACTGGATTACTACTGGATATTTGCTTGATAACTAGTAGACTCTTAGTGGACACTTAGTCTATACATAGTGGATACTTAGTGGACACATAGTGATACATAGAGTATACTTGTGGATACATGGCAACGCTAAAATTATTAGAACAATCCTAATTAGTTTGCTAATATTTTACACGTGGTTTTAAAAATCTTTGTTTTTTAAAATTCCTTACAAGATGATTAACCTTTGAATACAATAAAAATAATATAAATGCATACCTTTAGCATGATGTTTGCCGCACAATTTCTTCAGACAATTATGGAATAATGTGCTCTATACGTATAGCGTGGAAATCTTGCCAGACAAAGATTCGAGTTAAAAATGACGGTGAACTTCCTCTCTCTAATTTTATACTCTAATTGTATATCAGTTGTGCCAACCACCATTTCCGCTCTGGCCTCGATATATATTTAAATTTCCATTACAATTCAATGACATGCTAATAGTATATCCTACATCTACTTCTTCTTTGACAACCTTGTCTTAACCTAACAATTTTTAACTAGCAAATGAGCTTTCTAAACATTATTAAAAGTGTTTATATCCACGATTATCAAATGGGCATGTTTTGGACTGATGCCTACAGGGTAAAACTTACCTAAGTGCTACATAAACTACCTACAAGAAGTTTTATCAACAGGTTGGTTATACAACAAATTTATCATATCTTCATTCTCTTAACTTTTAGACCAGTGCAAGCTTTATCGTATGATATTTTGCAAGTAGACACGAATATAAACAATTATGATATAACAAACAAGTGTGTATGTTATAAGGGATACTGGCAAATACCACTTACTGCCGACAGCAAACCGATCACTGCTTTCACCGTCCCCGGCAGAGGCCTGTTCCAGTTTCGAGTCATGCCTTTTGGACTTCACTTGGCTCCTGCTACATTCCAACGACTCCTAGATAGGATCATTGGACCAGAAATGGAACCCTATGCGTTTGCCTACCTAGATGACTCATCGTATTAGGGGAAACCTTTGAAGAACACCTGGACAATTTACGGGAGGTATTCCGCCGACTACGAATGGCTAACCTGCAGCTAAACCCCGACAAATGCCAGTTCTGCAGGAAGTCGCTCAAATACCTAGGACATATCGTAACCGCTGAAGGGATTCAGACAGATCCTGATAAGGTGGACTCAATCAAGAAGTTCCCCACCCCTCGAAACATCCGAGACGTCCGCCGCTTCCTAGGAATGGCTTTCTGGTACCGACGCTTTGTACCGGCTTTTTCCCAGATTATGACTCCGTTAACTCGACTACTCCAGAAAAATCACCGTTTCAAGTGGACCAGTGACCAAGAAGAAGCCTTCAACCACTTGAAGAACTGCCTGACCGAAGCTCCGATTTTAACCTGTAAGGACTTCGAGAAACCGTTTACCCTCCAGACCGATGCCTCCGACCATGGAGTAGAAGCAGCCCTGACCCAGAAAATCGACGGATACGACCCAGTGATAGCGTATGCTAGTCGCACACTGTCGCCTGCCGAAGAAAATTACTCTGTCACTAAACGAGAGTGTTTGGCTATAGTGTGGGGCATAGAAAAGATGAGACCGTACCTTGAAGGCTATCACTTCACCGTCCTTACCGACCATCAATCTCTGCGATAGCTGCATTCCATCAAAAGTCTTGCCGGCCGTCTAGCCAGATGGAGCGTATTCCTGCAGCAATACGACTTCGAAATTAAGTACCGCAAGGGAACCCTAAACCGAGTAGCCGATTCTTTGTCCCGTCAGCCGATAGAAGGAACTTTTTCTGCACCAAACACCGGAGAACTATGCGTCCTGAACGAGCCGCCAAACTGTTCTTGGTATAGCAGAAAGAAGTCGGAAGTCGAGAGAAACCCTGAAGTTTTCCCGGATTATTGCATACGCAATAACCGTCTGTTCCGCCACTTCTGGGATTCCAGCGATTTAACCGAACCCGATCTATCCGATCCATGGAAGCTATGCGTGCCCACGCCGCTCCGCTCAGCGGTTTTGCAAGAGAACCATGATGCTCCGTCCGCTGGACACATGGGAATCGCTAAAACCATCGCTCGCATATCACAGAAGCACTACTGGCCTGATATGTTCCGCTATATCGCCAAGTATGTACGATGTTGTATGCAGTGTCAGCGGTATAAGCCTTCGCAGCAACAAACTGCGCAGAAGAGGCAACCGTCCGTCAGCCGTCAACCATGGGACACCGCAAGCACCGAAGTTCAGAAAGTTACCGTTCCAGCAACAGGAGTTTCCCTAGAAGTACCGCCCGCAAGAATTCCGAAAACTCATCCAGAACCAGACATTCAACCGCCGCCACGATCGTCGACAGATTATCCAATCTATCTACCGGTAAAACAACATAGATTATGTTGGAGATGTGGATATCCTGGCCATTCCCGCCAAACCTGCACCCAGACACGACGCCTGTTTTGTTCCCGATGTGGACGATATGGCATAATGTCCAAGGATTGCACATGCGAAAACCGCTCGCTTGCCATCGCCAGCCGAAGCCGTCTATCCGCAGCTCCTCGACACCGTTTCCGCTCGCATCCAGGACACCTTACCGCATGCAGAGGAGTTCAATGTTATTTCCCGGACATTTTCCGCCGAACCGAAATCGCTTCCAAGGGCATCCAATGCAACTTGCTGCCTTAAAAACTGAAATCCGACCAGAATGACCATTTTGTTTGATTTTGTTTTTATTTTTCTTTTCTAGGGTAAAATACTTCAGCACTGAAAGCTGTAGAGGTTAAATTATTTTGGTTTATATAGAATCTTTTTTCCGAAATTAGTTTTTGTTTTTGTAAAAGGTGAACATATCCCCAAATAAAATTTACTAACCTGTGTGGGGTATGCGCCTTGTAAGCTAGGGAGTTATTTGAAAAAAAAAAATAATTTCATTTTTATTTTTTTAGCGGAAGTAAGAGGGGGGTGTAACGAAGTGATTTTCCGACACCCCACATTTGGTTTGTTTTTATTAATTTTATTAATAAATATAGTTTACCGCACCGGCATTATTATTGGCATTTCAAACGCCGTCCGTCACCGCATAGCGCCAAGCCGATGGCCTGCAAATTCACACCGCGTACGCCAGTCTTCGACCTGCCAGCGTAGGGAACAGTCGTGCCGAGTTCCAACCTGCCGTCCAGCCAGCAATACGTCACCACCTGAGTAAGAATTTTACAAGTCCCGCATAGGAGAACTACGCAGTCGCTGCCAAAGCGTCACCAGGACATAGAAATTAAGCCGCCGTCAGCGTTACAGTTCACCACGACGCATCGTAGAGACCAGTCGAGCCGTCACCCATTCCAATAAGACCTACGTCATCAGTAAGGAATTGGTAAGATTTCACTAAGTCCAACCTGAGGAAACTGCGCAGCCGCCAGGATTCGCCGTACGAATATAGCAGACAGGCTGTATTCAAAGTATTAGTCTACCAGGAGCCGTCGTCGCATCCAGTCGAGTCGCCAGCCGCCCTGCCCGAAGATACGTCACCGCTGGAAGTAGGTGAGAATTCTACAAGTCCAGTTTAGACGAACTGCGCAGCCGCCAATCCGAGATGAGGGACTTACCGCTTAACACCGCACCGCCATTTTACCGTATTCCGTAGTCACCTTGTATATAAACGCCACCGTTTAGCTTTAGATTTAGATTAGCATAGTGTAAATAGGTAGAATTGGACTATAAATAAATGTAAATATATACCAATCTGTGGCCTTTTATTCCTGTGTGAAGTCTAACTCTCTCTAGACCCTCTGGACATACCGTGTCTTCACTGCAGCCGCCCGCGTAGTGGTGTTTCTGCACTTTAAACGGAAACTGGCGCCCGAGGTAACCGCCGCCGCTCAGGCGTCATAGTGACGAACGACGAAAATACGACGTCACACAATACATTATATTTGGGGGATTTCTTATTTCTCCAACACTCGAGAGCCACAGTATTTTTATTTACAATAAAAATATTTTTCTGTTTAACTTCACAATTAATGGTTTACTTATTCAGCAATACCCCCTGCGATATTCTACTTCTAGCATTGTTTAAAGAACAGCATCTAAAAGAAACATTTTTCTGTAATTCTATTCTAAGACAACATTTGTATATTTGTATACATACCTTTTGATTCCATCAGCTTTTACTAATATAATAATTAGACATCAACTACAAATTTCCATATTATTTCAAAATATAGGTACTTTTATATATCAACCACTCGAAAATAGGTCAGTTTTGCTGCTAATTATGAATTAAAATTACTGACGACTTAACACAAAATATAAATATAAGTTAAGTTAGTCACATATAAAAGATTTGAAGTTAGCCGGTTAGAGAGGGCAAACCATAGATACAGTACTTTATTAGATCTGTGTGACAAACATATACTAGAGGACAACCTAGCGCCCTCATTGCTGTCTGGCACGAACTAAAATCAAACAGGCCTCATTCTTTACGTTTAAATGCAGCTTTCGATTCCAACACTTTACAATTACTCGACGTTATAATTTTTTTCTAAAATTAAGTTATAGGTTTAAATATTTCTAACTGGAATGACGATGACAATGACGATATGGAACAAAACAAAATAGGTTTTTCTATTCAGGATGACGGGGTTTCTAAGAAAATTGCGTTGAAGCTCGAACGGTCGAGAGTATTCTGCATATTTCAGAAGTTTATTGGTTGCAATATTTTTATGAAAGATCTTATATTGTACAACTGTAGAAGCATTTTGCAAATTTATATACTGAGTGTTTCATAAAAATGAAACGGGCGGACAAGGATTTTTTTCTCATTTCACTACCTACTTTCCTACATTATTTATTGAAATCTCCTGATGAAAATTTATATAGTTACTAACCAAACGCTTTCTTTGAAAATCCATATACTGGATGTTTTACATAAAATGACCCAGGTCAGAATTATCGGTCCAGAGGCTTCTGTATATTTCTGAAATTTATTGATGGCGATATTTTTATGGAAAATCTTATATTGTAGAACTCAGAAGCATTTTGCAAATTTATATACTGAGTGTTTCATATAAAAATGAAACAGGCGGACTAGGATTTTTTCTCATTTCACTACCCACTTTCCTACATTATTTATTGATATCTCTTGATGAAAATTATATAGTTACTAACCAGACGTTTTCTTTGAAAATCCATATACTGGATGTTCTACATAAATTGACCCAGGTCAGAATTATCGGTCCAGAGGCTTCTGTATATTTCAGAAATTTATTGATGGCAATATTTTTATGGCAAATCATATCTTATTAACAAGATGTTTCATACTGGATGTTTCATAAAGCTGACACAGGTGGACTAGGCTCTCTATTCTTTTTACTTTTTTTACTTTCTCCACTGAAACGTTTTGAAGAAAACTGACCATTCTGATTAACAGGCAAAATTTTCCTTACTCTTTTAAGTTTATTTTTACTTACTGAAGGCTTTTAATGAAAAAATGTATAATTACTAACCAGATACCTTTTTGGAAGTTTATACTGGATGTTCCAAACAATGATCCACTTCAAAATTATGAGAAAGTGAAACATTTTTTTCCCATTTCTGCCTTACCTACGTACTGAAATCTTTGAATGAAAAATTGTCTATGTATAACAAGATACTTCAGAATTAGGAGAGTGAAACTTAACTTATTTTTCCCCATTTTTGACTTACCTACGTACTGAAGTCTTTGGATGAAAAATTTTATATTTACTAACTCGATACCCTTTTGGGAGTTTATACTGGATGTACAAAATGATCTACATCAGAATTGAAACCAAAACTTCTACTTTCTTTAGTAAAGTTCATTGATGTGGATCTTTCGCGAGACGACTTTGTGTTAGAAAAAAGCAAATTTAACATTACAAAAATTGTTGATTACTTCAGCTGTGAACGACGACACTACGCGCTGTCTCTCAAGCCAGATTGGAAAACTAGCATTTTGGCGGACGGGCTGGGTTTCTCCGCGAAATCTGAAGCGGCATACGCCTCATCTCCCTTCGTCGCTTAATGAAATTTTTGCAAGTTTAAATTCGCGTTTTCAAATGTACCTTTCTCCGTGGACTTCTCACTGACATACGGCCATTTTACAAGCGAAATAGAGATTCAAGCAGCCCTGAACGCATATCGACGCAAATCTGAAAATCACGTAGAATGTCTGATTGAAACGTCAAAATAAATTTCACTATATTTGACGTTACCAATTCAGGTTAGAAAATCACAACGAACCATAGATCGATGGAAGGAACAGACTGATTGATATTTGACGTATTTCGTAATTTAGGTTAGGAAATCAGACGGTACCTACTACGCGAGTTTTGACGTTTCTAATTGAGGTTAGGAAATCAGAAGGAACATACTGATTATATTTGACGTGTTTCATATTTTAGGTTAAGATATCACACATGAGTGACAAGACGATATTTGACGTTTCTAATTGAGGTTAAAAAGTCAGTGGGGACCTACTAATTAATATTTGACGTATTTCATAAATGAAATCGAACTCAAAAATCAGATGGGACCTACTAGGCGATATATGACGTTTTTAATTGATGTTAGAAAATCAGACGGACTTATTAGACACTATTTATTTGACATATTTATTCAAATCAAATGCAGAAAAATTTTTTGTTTACTGATCAGAGGCCTATTTCAAACTTTTTATACAGAACGTTTCGCGAAATTAACGCGAATTCGAATTTATCTTCCAAATTTTTTCTGAAAATGTATGTACAAAGTATTCTATAAAATTGACAGAGGTCTGGATCAGATTTTTCCTTACATTTTTTACATTTTTTCGTTTTACTTACGTATTGAATATTTGGTCATGTTTTATGCCTACTAAGCGCGCAGCGGAGTTTGCCTGCCTTTCTAGTGTGCATTAAAATTTGAGTAAAAAATAAGATTAAAGAAAGAATGCTTTAACTCTGAGCCCATGACTCTCGAATTAATTGTTTTCACATGACGAAATTCTAGTACCAATAAGCCTAATTAAGTAAACTTTAAACCAATATGTCCTTTAATGCTTCATGTACATTAATTTACACAGTGTGTCCGTGTCGGTTGAGATTCTTGAGAAAAGTTTTTCAAGTTTTTTTTGCTTTGATGAATCACTATATAATTATAAAAAATTATATAAAATAATTTACACAGTGAGTCCGTGTCGGTTGAGATTCTTGAGAAAAGTTTTTCAAGGTTTTTTTGCTTTGATGAATCACTATATCTCACTATTATAATATCGAGACTACTACTCACATTTATGGTATCGAACTATTTTGTTGTTAAAAGATCTGCGAAGTGGATCTCTTTTACATTTAAGGTAGCCATATCCCTGGCCGAGAAATAGTCAAATTTCTGACGTTTTTAGGTACTGAAATCTTGAAAACTAAAACGTGTACACCAAAAGTAAGTACAAAAATAAAATCCTTGGTGTTCTGTTTATTCATTGTTACTATTTTTTTACTCAAATAAAATAATAACTAAGAAAAAAGCGTTTGTAAAACATGCGTTTGCTGTTATCCTAACCCCACATTTCAGGAATTATTTTAACGTACTTATAAATAAAAGTAAACAATTTTATATGTAGGACTAAGCAAGTAAATGTTATAAGAATATTTACATGTAGAGTTATATATAAAAAAGTTAGTATTTTCGTAGATTTCAGTACCTAAAACCTTGATGGTTTGATCGTTTTTTGCACCTGTTTATTAGTTTTACTGCGGCGTCTTTGAAAATAACCAGATGGCATGACATAACATTCCTATTATTTGATAAGCTTTAGATTATTCAATTATTAAATGTTTGAAATTATTCGTCTTTGTGGAAAACACTATTTAAAGAATATGGGGCCCTTAACGACCAGCAGTAATCGGCTAACATGTTTATATCCCATCTGCCTTGGTACCAACGTTTCATTACCTTAATACGTTTT
Source organism: Anoplophora glabripennis (assembly GCF_000390285.2). Taxonomy (NCBI): domain Eukaryota; kingdom Metazoa; phylum Arthropoda; class Insecta; order Coleoptera; family Cerambycidae; genus Anoplophora; species Anoplophora glabripennis. The sequence continues at coordinate 198,934 of NW_019417809.1, forward strand.
TGCAATCTTTCTCTTTGCTCTTCACTGTAATCACCCAAATTTTCTGGGAAATAATCCACATGAGAATGTAAAAAATTCTTGTTTTATTAATTTTAGTAACAAATATATGATCCTTTAACAAACACCTAGGCTGCTTAATAAATCTCAAATTACCTACCATTTTACATTCTCATGTGAAGTATTTCCCAGTAAAATTTGGATGATTACAGTGCGGAGAGAGAGCAGCAGAGAGAAAGATTTCAAAAAGATATTAAGGAAATGAAGCGTCGGTACCAATGTTAGCCGATTACTGCTGGTCGTTAAAACGAAATTTACCATTTAAATCGAGAAAACGTAACAGAAATCCAATTCGCAGATCTTTTGACAATAAAATAGTTCGATACCACAAAAGTGAGTAGTAATCTCTATTCCATAATAGTGAAATACAGTGATTTTATATGATTCATCAAGGCACAAAACCTCGTTTTGAAAATATGTTCTCAATTGACACAGACCCACTATGTATATTAATGTAGATGCAGCATTAACTGACGCTTTGGTTTAAAGCTTACTTAATTAGATTTACTGATACTAGAATTTTAACATGTGAAAACAATTAACTCGGGAGCTAATCGTGTCAAACGGACACCGAATTAAGATTCAGCGACGCCAAAAACATATAGCTACCATGGTCTAGTCTTTCGGACTCCCACTTTTTTGTGGGGCTATGATCAACAAACCCGTTACACAAACAAAGACACAACAGGCCAACACAAATTGATCCAGATACATTTTTATACAAGCCCAATGATATTCAAATCTTTATATTCCTGATTGTGTGACATATACAGAAAACGGACTATCAAGTCATGTTAAATCATATCAATCAAAATTCAAAAGATGTAACAAGTTTACTCAGAACTGAATACCTTAATTCCGAAGAAAATTTTCATCTGTTCGAATTTTGTAATATCTGTTTTACATTGCGAATTTATTCACGAAGTTTTTCATAAATTAATTCATCAATTTATTCACAAAGGTTATTCGGCCGTCCAAATCTCCCTATTGTTCCCTATTCGGATCATCCCGAAAAAAATTGACGCTACAAATAAACAAAAATGGAAACTTAAGCAATAAAACAAAAATTGATACAAATTCCTTGCCCAACATTAGCGATATCCTTGAAAAACTTGGAAAATGTTAATATGTTACCACCTTTGACCTAGCAAGCATATTCCACCAGATAGAAGTGCATGAAAATTTCATTGAAAAAACATCAGCAAAAAAAGCATCTACAACGTTCTAACGAGTACTTCCCCTTTAGCAACAAATTCAGAATGCCTGTTTACCGACATGTTTGAACGTGGGGTGAGATATAACCAACATACATAAGTATGTCATATCTTAATTATCAATGCTACTATACTATATACTATACCTAAGTTTCTACTTAATTTTAATTATTTCTAATTGTCAATTGTATAAATGCTTCTTTTACATTCGAGAATGAAAATTTACGTCTTGAAATTAACACTCTTTTCTATGTATACAGTGTGATTCAGTCATAATGTAATTAATTTTAACCACGTATTCGGAAGGCTTAATAAAGACAGAAAATCGGAAAAAATATTTTTTACTCGACTTTTAAAAATGCGGCGGCCCTGGCAGATGCCCGGATGCTCGGAAAATTTTGTAACGTAATGTCGAATGAACAGTTGTCGGCTGAAGCGAACAGCGTTGCCAAGTTCACATCATAATGTGTGGTTCACATTTACTGTGGGTTCCGCGTTCCGCGTTAAACGTATTCAAGTAAATAAAGGAGCATCCTGCATTTTATTATAAATAATTTTAACAATTGTATTAACTTAGTGCAGAATGTTTTAACAAGCCTGAGTTCTCGAAGTCAACTTTCGTTAAAAGAAAATAAATAAAGCAGAGATTATTTGGCACACCGTATTTTATCAAATAAAAAAGTCGGCACACTACTAAATACCCGAATATACAAAATACACACGGTTACAAAACCATTAACAATTTAAAGCGTTTATTCAAATCTACCACCTTCCATATCTCCCGTATTTTTCCAACTGCATCTATCATACCATACCGCGCAGCGAACGTGCAGGACATCGACAAAATGACTTAAATGTGATAGAGGATGTTTTAAATTTAGTCGAGGAGCAGCCTACTATTTCCACAAGAACAATTTCAAGGCGACTGGAGATATCACAAACCAAAGTTTGGCGGATATTGCGCGAGAATTCACTCAATCCGTACCATTTTCAAAAAGTTCAAACTTTAGAACCAGCTGATTTCCCACAATCGTCTTGAATTTTGCAGTTGGTTCCTAAATCGAAGTGCACTGGACGGATGAACGCTGTTTTACACATGCTAGCATTTTAAACAGATAAAAAACATATTACTATCTCAAAAAACAATAAGTACCTACTTAGGTTACATCAAAGTATATATTTACACTAAAGTTTACATTTATTATGTAAACTTTGGTTATACGCAACTACATATTGAATAATAAATTGAAATACTAAAATTGTGTATTTGTGTATTATTTAACATAATAAATTATAAAACGTTAAAACTTTAATAATATTAAAAATGATAAATTGTAATAACCGTACATTCGAAAACAATCATCCCCATTCATTACATTCAATTTTCCTTTGATAAAAGACCGACAACTTTATGCACTACTTTGCATGGAATACGATCCTACTACAGTTCGTATTAGTCTAGGAATCAGATAGGATTCCGTTTACTAGCTATAAAAATACACTTTTTACAGCCATTTAACCATTTAATTGGTTGAAAACAATTAAACTGACCACGTTCAGGCTTTGCGACCAAGTTTTTTGGATTCTGGAGCTCAAAATACTACGAATAAATTGTTTGCAGCCGTGGCACTCTGGTTGGCCACGGCATCCTATCTGGCTCCTAGACTAAAGTACACGTGCAAATTAAAAGTGGGTCAGATAGAAAGAAGGTTATTGACCTAGATACAGGTTAGCCTAGGTCGGGAACACGTACCGAGTTGTTTATTTGTCTCCGTCCGATTGTTTTTTATCTTCTATTACTTACAGTCAATATTTAAATACTACATACATTTCACCCCCTCTTTATAATTTATCTAGTGAGTATTGGTTTTTTATGTCATTATTTCTGTAATGAAATTGAAATGGTTATGAAATGAAATTTAAATTATTTGAACTCCTCGAGTTTTGTAACTTCAATATTAAATTTTATTTAAAGTGAAACAGAGCTAATTTCTTTGCAGCCATAATAGTCACATTAGGTCAGATGAAAACCCGCACACTACTCATCGGTTTAGCTTTCAGAAGAGATTCGGTGTCAATGTATGGGCAGGAGTATGGCGATCGTTTAATTGGGCCGCATTTTCTACCTGAATATCTGAATGGTACGCGTTACTTTCAATTTTTAGTAGAATTGTTTGAAAACCTTCCCCTTCAGATGCTACGGGATATGTGGTATATGCACGACGGAGCTCTGGCCCATTTTGCTCGCGATGTCCGTGTGTTTTAAAATATCAATGTCCCAATCGGTGGATAGGGAGATGAGGGCCCATAATCCTATGGACTTTTGTATATGGGGTTATATAAAATCTGTCGTGTATCACACCGAGGTAGAGAATGTAGAGCAGTTGCGGAATCGTATTCAAGATGCCGCTGAAGAAATACGTAACAACCCTGGTTTATTCCATCGCATCCGCCGCTCATCTATCCAACGTATACACTTGTGCATAGACGGTAACGGTAATATATTTGAAAAAATTAAAAAATTAACATTATGATGTTAATAAAAACTGATTTTTGACAAGGCATGCTCAGACCTCCTCGAGGTTCTTGCTGGGCAACAATAACAATTTAATGTGTTGATTGCATAATTATAAAAAATAATTTATAGCATTTTAAATTATTATTGGTTGACGTGAGCAAATCGTTTATTTATTGTCTTTACGTTGCATCTAGGGCGCGTTGTTCATATCGTAGCCGTGCGCAAATTGTGAATAACCGGCTGACGTCAGCCAGTCAGTAACAGCCTGAAAAGGAGGTTAAATAATGATTTGAAAATTTTTTTTTCTGTTTAAATATGCATTTATTTTTTTTAATCACGCCATCGTATTATACTCATTTTTCTCTATCTGCTCTTAAAATTAATGACATTATGACTAAATCACCCTGTATATGCATAACACGTTTTCCCCTTCTAAGACAAAATCGAAAATGTTTTTAGAAAATTAAAATAAAGTTATGTGTAGGTGACAATACTACAAAGTACAATAAGTATAAAAAAATAATAATCTATTTTAGTTTTTATTTACATTATGTATTTTGCTCATTTTGAATTAAATTGGACATGAAATCATAAAAGTGGAAAAGTGGAAAAGTATTTCATTTCCAACTCGAAATGAAATACTTTAAAATAAATAGAAATATGTATGTATACTATTACATTTTACAAACAAAAAATATTTGTTTTGACGCTTGTTAAAATAATAAAAATACAAAAAGTTGACCTTTTGATAGTTTTCGAAAAAAATATTAAAAATTTCGAAATGTTGCCATACTTATACTTGAAGTTTACTTACCAATAGGTTTTGCATCAAAACACATTTTGGAATCTACAGACATTTGTTTATAACACTGATGTCCAGATGTAGGTGTACCTAAATAACCATCTTTACATTTTGAGCACTGCACCATCCAACAAGGATGAGCAGAATTTTTTTCTGAACCAACTCTACAAACATCACTTTCTGTGTTATTTTGACAGTTACATTTATCACCATAAATTGGATCACAATTGTCCCCATGACCATGGCAATCACAAGGTCGGCAAGAATCTCTGTGGTTCTCAGTGCCACGAAAATTACCTGGAAATAAGTTATTTATGTAATTTCAATACCATGGTAATAATTCAAATTTTTCATAGGATGCTGATATTTAAGAAACATCTTGTAATTATTACAATTTTGATCAAAATCGCCACCATTTTGTACCGGGACACAGTGAAGCAATGGGACTGTCTGGTATACTCTTGTACTCACATAATCATTTTCATAAAACCGGCAAGATATTTAAACCTCAACAATCTAAGAACGTATAGACTGTTCCATTTATTTTTATATAACGATCAATATCACCATAAAAAATATTTACAATATTATATTATATTCAGAATTTTGTGATAAACTCAAAAATTAAATAGAAAAAGGGAGTATCATCGAGTTTATCTAATATTTAAAGCCTTAAATTTATTTAGTCTTAAATATACTTTCTGTATAGCAATATTTTATTAAAAACAGGGTGGCCACTAGAGTGGTAAAGTTCAGTAGCGCCCTTACTATTCGTAGTACTAAAGAATATACAAATAAAAATTGCAGAGGATCAACAAAATTATTTTTGATTATTATACAGTCTTATTTAGAAGTGAGCAATAAAAATATGTTTGTCTAAATAGAACAGACAATCTATGTTTTTAAACATTGTTTGATATCCTCAAAATAATTTCTACATCCTGATATAATTACTGTTATTAAGAAACACACAAAAAACGCACATACACACACACATACACGCACGCACGCGCCCACACACACACGCACACGCACACCCAC
>NW_019417810.1:0-41841 GCF_000390285.2 Anoplophora glabripennis
CATTATTTTAGTTTTTGAATTTACCGCCAATCCCCTCATGCCGAGATCTACTACGCAGATATTTAAATTTTAATGTTACATATATTTTATTTCTTTTGTTAACAAATAATTTTGAATTTACCGCCAATTCTATTAAACTAATTTCCTAAATAGCATAGAATTCTTCTAGTAATTAAATTTTTTATTAGATAGACAATACCCGCGCCATCTACTAGCAGCGCCATATTGGCTACGTAATAAAAGATCGAAAGGACTTATGCGATATTATGCATAAGAAAGTGCTGGGGACTATTATCCCTTGTAGACAGTAACAGATAATAAGAACCCCATATACAATACGATTATTTCTGGGACGTATGTGCGAGAAGAGTTATTCCTGGATATTGCTTGCTCTCAGGAATTCTACATGAAATGCGGTAAAATAATTGAATTTCGTAAACGAATTCAAGGTCAAGCACCAACAAGATAATGAAGCCGGGAATTTTGTTCTATCAGTTTATTATTACGTAGATCGATAATCATGTTGAATTTTTTCATATCATGATAGCCATCGAAATAATTATGAAAATCATAAGATAATACTTCTAAATTTTGATTTGAATTTCCCGCTAATTCCACTCATATGCTGATATTGATGCAATTCCGAGTAAGAACGATGTAATGCTGTTTGGAGTTCATTGACCTCCCTTATAGGTATGATTTGTGTTGACTTATTGACTTTATAGTAATTAATTACATGTTCTGCACATATATTTTCTCACATTATTTTAGTTTTTGAATTTACCTCCAATCCCCTTATGCCGAGATCTACTATGCAGGCATTTAAATTTTAATGTTACATATATTTTATTTCTTTTGTTAACAAATAATTTTGAATTTACCGCCAATTCTATTAAACTAATTTCCTAAATAGCATAGAATTCTTCTTCTAGTAATTAAATTTTTTATTAGATAGACAATACCCGCGCCATCTACTAGCAGCGCCATATTGGCTACGTAATAAAAGATCGAAAGAACTTATGCGATATTATGCATCAGAAAGTGCTGGGGACTATTATCCCTTGCAAACAGTAACAGGTAATAAGAACCCCGTATACAATACGATTATTTCTGGGACGTATGTGCGAGAAGAGTTGTTCCTGGATATTGCTTGCTGGTTATCTCAGGAATTCTACATGAAATGCGGTAAAATAATTGAATTTCGTAAACGAATTCAAGGTCAAGCACCAACAAGATAATGAAGCCGGGAATTTAGTTCTATCAGTTTATTATTACGTAGATCGATAATCATGTTGAATTTTTTCATATCATGATAGCCATCGAAATAATTATGAAAATCATAAGATAATACTTCTAAATTTTGATTTGAATTTCCCGCTAATTCCACTCATATGCTGATATTGATGCAATTCCGAATAAGAATGATGTAATACTGTTTGGAGTTCATTGACCTTCCTTATAAGTATGATTTGTGTTGACTTACTGATTTTAAAGTAATTAATTACACGTTTTACACATATATTTTGTCACATATATATTATTTCTATTATTTCAGTTTTTGAATTTACCGCCAATCCCCATCATCCCGAGATCTACTATGCAGCCATTTTTTTAATATTACATATATTTTAAATCCCCCATCAATTTCAATGTGGTGCTGATCGAACCTAAATCGAATGATGCAATACCGTATTAGAATGATGTAATGCTGTTTGGAGTTCATTGACCTCTCTTATCATGATTTATGCTAACATTGCGATTTTGAAGAAACTAAGGCACTAATTACAAGTATGTTCTGCGCATGCATTAAACATATTTTTTATTTTTGTCCATATTCTAAACATCAATCTCAATGGTTGCTCATGTGATCTCAGTTCATAATGTGATCTTTATATTTACCAAGTTCAGCTCGAATGTCATTTTGCACCAGGAATTTGTGAAATAGAATCTGTTATTCAAGTTTGGACAAGCATTTTGGTTACACCTCGTATAAATATATGTATTCTTTAAATGTTTAATCTAGGATAAATCTAGTAGTATTAAACTAGATAAACACTTTTACTAAGGAACTTTAATTGTTGACGATAATATATGTATAGTATATTATCATTAAATTACTTGAAAATTAATATTCTCAACGTAACATATACAACATAACAAACATTTCGACTTTTACAAAACCATCAATTTGTAGTAAAACGGCAAATCTTATGTAAATGAATTATTTTCGTTCAAAATAATGTTTATATAAAAAGCGGTACAATAACTTTATCTTTTCCTACAACTTTTTGAAAAATAATCAAAATCCTTCATAACTGCATCATTAATTAAATTAGTGATTTAACTTGTTCTATTTTGTCATTTTACTCATACGACATAGATGTAGATCTGAAGTTGAAATAAAAACTAAATATCTGGAATTATTATTATTTTTGCTCCAATTTTAGTCTAAAGCATAGCGATCTTAAGGTTTTACTTATATCATGTTTAAGAGAAAAAATCAGTAATGAAAAAATATTCTACATCTCACCCTTTACCTAACAATTTATGCAACAAATATAATAGCCACTTTTTATATTATAACTGATATTCCATCCAACGGCATTTCTTCTCCATATTTATAGTGTATTTTTATAAAAAAAATTATATGTAATGGTATTTACTCCCAAACCTAATATGAAGGGATTGAATTTACCATTCAGTAACAATTCAATTCCCCCATTTTCTCTCAATCATACAACTTGTATATAAGTTACAAGAGTTGTGTTACTTAAAAAAAAAACATCCGGTAGATGTACAAATATGCGCATGTCTGTCGCCTGGATTTTGTATACGTGGCTGATGCTTTTACGTCAGTGACACAGCTATTTATTTCAAACCGTTAGCGAAATATAAGATATCTTGTGCTAATGCGCATGTTTTTTCGTTCAAGAGACCTGAACGGAGTTTGAATTTTTGATATTTGTTTCATATACCCACTCAATTTCTGGCGAATGAACCCCGGCTGTTGTCGTGCTTTGTGATGACACATGTATAAAGGTAACAATACCATTTGTTATCTCTCTCTCTCTCTCTCTCTCTCTCTAATATTAAACTAGTACCTATTGAATCTGAATTTTTAACAGATTTAAGAAGCAGTCTTAATAAACGGTGTACACAGAGATTTTCTTTCCCATTCTATTCCATTCCTCTCCTTTAGGTACCTACATTCTTCAGGCCACTTCAGAAGCAGCAGCAGTCTACAGGATGTTCTTAAAGAAGCGACATGACAACTCTTAAAAGGTTTTTATATCTGTTGGTTTGTTCCTTAATACGTTCTCTCCCAGACCTAGGCTGAACTTTTGCTTTTTCAATACAATTTAATATTTAAAAGAATAAGTAGTTAGCGTTGGTCACATGGGCTTTAATACGAACTTAAGATATATATACAGATGACACGGCAGTATTAAGATAATAATAACAACGGTTTCTATTAAACTCATTTCCTAAATAGCATAGAATTCTTCTAGTAATTAAATAGATAATGTTATACAGGGTGTTAATTAGTATGTACAATAAATTTAACAGACAATGCTTCGTTTTCGTGTTAAACTTTTGTAAAAAAATTGATGTTTCGTAAATATCTTAACCCAATTTTAGTGACACAGCTATTTATTTCAAACCGTTAGCGAAATATAAGGTGCTAATGCAAATTTGAATTTACCACCAATAAGGCACTAATTACAAGTATGTTCTGCACACGTATTAAACATATTTTATTTTTGTTCATATTAACTCATTTCCTAAATAACATGGAATTCTTCTAGTAATTAATTTTTTTATCCTTTTAAGCGCTACCCAACCGTAAGTTTTATACTAATAGCTGAAATATTATTTAGCATCAGTATATCAACCACATTATTCCTGTTGTTAAATGCTACTATGGTGGTCTAGAGTTAACGGGCTCGCTTTGGAATCCAAAGGTTCGGGGTTCGAATCTCAGACAGAGCAAGACTTTTTTAATTTAAATAAAATTCGAAACCAACTTTAAATTTACCATCAATTGCAGCCCATCTCTCTCCTTCAGTCCGATCTCTATTGCGCATACGTTTAAATCTAGAAATTAGAATTTACCACCAATAAGGCACTAATTACAAGTATGTTCTGCGCATGTATTAAACATATTTTATTTTTGTTCATATTAACTCATTACACCCAACCGTAAGTTTTATACTAATAGCTGAAATAATCAATATATCAACCACATTATTCCTGTTGTTAGATGCTACTATGGTGGTCTAGAGGTAACGGGTTCGCTTTGGAATCCAAAGGTTCGGGGTTCGAATCTCAGACAGAGCAAGACTTTTTTAATTTAAATAAAATTCGAAACCAACTTTAAATTTACCGTCAATTGCAGCCCACCTCTCTCCTTCACTCCGATCTCTATTGTGCATGCGTTTAAATCCAGAAATTTTGAATTTACCGCCAATTTGCCGCGATCTGATTGAGCGAGAGACGTGGCCAATTTGAATGCTACGCTCTGATTGGTCGTGGCCTAAAAGTGAAGGAGAGGGGGTAAAATTCGTCAAAAGTTTTCAGACTAAATCTCCATAAGAAAATACATGGGGTTGTGGAGCAGGATCGGCACAGCTATTCTACTTACTGCAATAACGGAACTTTTGGACAACCAGTGGCGGAGATATGGGAAACTCATTCGACTATTTTATAAAAAAAAATAGTACGGTCCAGTGCAAAATAATAATTAATCATATTAATCAAAAGTATGCCAATGGGAACAAAAAATACCTATTACTTTTTGTCGATATCTGACTTTGTTTTACGGCAAATTGGACTTCTCTTTTTCCTTTCAAATTAGCCAGATACTGCACACTAATGGATTTTTAAAATTACTGTTAGAAATATTTCGGCTAGTTTCAACTAATTTTACTTCAAGAGATTAATTAATTTTCGTGTTTTTTGGATTTCTCAAACATGTTTTACCGCCAGTAAATTTTTTTGCGAGAATAACACCGTTTCAGTAAATAAAATTTAAAGCAAAAATAAATGTAGGAAAACAACTTATAAAAGATGAAATATATGAAAATTTAACTAAAAGGTTAATAACAAAATTACATAATTCAATGCTAAAAATTAAATTGACAACATATTAAGTAACTAAGATTGTTGCTGCTACTAACAGTACATTTTATAATAGGTATTCAAAATGGGCACAATTTGCTTTAACACATGCTTTGTAGGATGTTAAAATATTTAATTGTATGCGCTAGAGCTGAACCCTGTCTTCTTTTAATTGGTCACATGCAGTTCTTATGCGACGTATTAATTGTTCCTCTGAACTTATTTGGACTTCATATACATAATTTTTAATTATGCCCGATATGGAAAAGTCCAGGGTGCAAGATCTGCTGCTCTCACTGCCCCCAATCCATCTTACACCAGCGAAAATAAAAGAGAAACTCGAAAAAAGTCCTATCCGCGAGATTATTGTAAAATTGTCTAAAGGAACATAATACAAGGCATCTCTCATCTCGTGAGTCAAAAACTTTTATTAGTTAACTTTTCTATTTAAACAAATAAGTGAGGAAAACAGTTTTTTCACTTTGCAGGGAAAATAATTTTAACGAAAAGTGACTCACAGACAGCTTGTAGGGAGTAAAATTATTTACAAAATGAGACTTGTTAAATTAAAATCGGTTAATAAACAAAAAAGTTATTGCAAAAAAACAAGAAAAGTTCCCTTTTTTAATTTTTAGTAAATTTTGCAATATAGCGGCTTCTATTCATCATAGAAACTTATTTTTTTTAAACTGTGGTAGCTCGACGAAAAAATAACAATCGGCATATTTATGAATAGCCCTGAACCCCAGAGAAAATACATCTTTTATACTTATTTTTTTTTAATTTACAAAAATGTCACAAAAATTATTGTTAAACGAAATATTAATTAAAATTTAAATTTCGGAATTATTTTACTATAATTAAATAAATAAATGAAGCTATCATTCATTTAAAAAGTTATTTTTTTACATATTAAGGCAAAGTAAACTTGTTTTTTCAATATTTAACTACTTAATTACGATTTAAATGTAAAATTAAAGTAAAAATCCATAAATTATTTTCAAATTATTATTTCTCATAAAAATAGAAAAAATTTTAAATTTTAAATTGTATTATATTGCATTATTTATATCTATTATTGAAAATGGTTGTGATTAATATTTTTTGAATTAATTTTGATTATGTTTATAAAATTAGTAATAAATATAATAAAAAAACTTTATATATTAAAATTTCAGGAAGTTAAAATTGTAATTTTATCGACCGCGTTATTATTAATATTTTTTAATTTTGAGAATTTTGCAATAAATTCAAATGCTTTTTATTCTTTTTTAAATCTTTTAACAATAAATAATAATTTGAAAATAATTTGTGAATTTTCACTTTAATTTTACATTTAAATCGTAATTAAATAACATGAAATATTGAAAAAATAAATTTACTTTGGCTTAATATGTAAAAAAATACTTTTTAAATGAACGATAGCTTCATTTATTTATTTAATAATAGTAAAATAATTCCGAGATTGAAATTTTAATTAATATTTCGTTTAACGATAATTTTTGTGCCATTATTGTGTTACAAAAAATTAAGTATAAAAGATGCTTTTTTCTTGGGGTTCAGGGCTATTTTACGGATTTGTAAATATGCCCATTGTTATTTTTTCGTCGAGCTATCCCAGTTTAAAAAAAAATAAGTTTCTACGATGAATAGAAGCCGATATATTTCAAAATTTACAGCGCGCATCAATTTGTACTACCACGCCGCCGGCCGCCGGACAGTTTACTTAGCGAGTACCTTCTCTTTAAAGGGCTCGTGAGTCGTTAATTTTCCACATATTTCAATGCAATTCACGGGAAATCGTAGTTTTCGTCGTAAACTTTATTTTGCGAAAAATTCAGGTCTTAATATTTCTAAACAATTACGCTACGAATAAAAAAAACTTCTTATCTTGGCTCCTGTTGGTCGTAGAGGGTGTTATATAGCTACAATTTTATTCAAATTGTTTATAAGCGAAAATCGCACGGTTTTTTAATGCACAATTTGAGAATGTTAGTATCAAAAAAACGGTGATATTTTTTAATAGGTCGCTTAATTACATCTTTAAGATTACAATGACTCTTTCAGAATCATGTTTGGTTGAAAATTAACGCCTGTAACTTTTGGAGCCTCCGTTATAAACAAATTGAATTGTGTGAAAACTATTGCACCTACAGCTCACACTTTTAAAGTATGACAAAACCCTCAACTTGTCATAGGTTTTATAAAATTTTAAAAACCTTCTTGATTTTTTGCAATAACTTTTTTGTTTAATAACCGATTTTAATTTAACAAGTCTCATTTTGTAGATAATTTTACTCCCTACAAGCTATCTGCGAGTCACTTTTCGCTAAAATTGATGGTTTTCCCTGCAAAGTGAAAAATCTGTTTTCCTCACTTATTTGTTTAAATAGAAAAGTTAGCTAATAAAAGTTTTTGACTCACGAGATGAAAGATCTCTTGCATTATGTTCCTCCTTAAGACAAATTTACAATAATCTCGCGGATAGGACTTTTTTCGAGTAAAAATCTTATTTGCTTGACCTATCTGTTAGGTTAGTTGACGTTTAACCAGTTTTCAACTACCCTACCAGAATGAGCAGGAGTCCCATCTAATTGCAACCACATATTCCTCCTTAAGGCTAAGGTCGGCCGTCCTTTGGATGCAATTGCGTCAGAAATTGGACTGATAATTTTGTCAGATTTCGCCCACATGGTATCGTCCACTGGACAAGTTTTTACTTTGCAGAAGACAGTTGTACATACATACTGATTTATCAAATCAGCATATTATAATTGATTGTTAATAATATCGATGATTACCTTCTGGAAAATAGTTATCTTATCCGATTTCTGAAGAATCCAATTCGGACGAAAACGCATCCAAAGGACGACCGGCCTAAAGGTCTAGCATCAAATAAAAATCTTGCTCAAGAAATTGAAGAAAGACTAATAAGTACTTTTACTTGGAAATTAATGATTCTCTTGAAGTTCTGCCTAATCAGACAATAATAATATTCGAAAGACGCTACTTTATTTTTTATTTAAATTAAAAATCCAATTTGCCGTAAAACAGATATCGACAAAAAATTTTTGTTCCCACTGGCATGCTTTTCCATAAAATATAATCAATTATTATTTTTCACAAGATCGTAGCATGTTTTTATATAAAATATTCGAATAAGTTTTGCATATCTACGCCACTACTGGTTGCGCAAAAGGCGTGACATTACAGCACTTTATGGAAACTTGACCCAATCAATATAACATACACCAAATTTTGTTCAAATACCTCTATTATTTCAGAAGGCATTTACCGTAAATGAAATGTTTTTTTAATTATTATCACCTGTACCTCGAAAACAGTTGAGATTACGAAATATTATAAAGTGTAATTATTTTTTGTTGTACTATCTGCTCGTAGATTAAAACCGAGACACCCTGTATAATAAAAAATAAATAATAATATAATAAAAAAATGAATTACTTTACGATACACATCCTGATTTGCTCATGAGTACTAAAATGAAAATATTAAGTTTCGGCCAGATTGTTGGCAGTTAATTCGGCACACTAATGGTGTAATTCTAATATCGTTGATACCTTGACTGCCTTTTTGTGCAAATTTCATTCATGCAATTAATTTATTTATTATACAAAAGTATACTAACGCCGAAATTTATGATCTTAACAGTTAAGTAGTAACTCATTAGAACGTAAATCTATAACCTTCAAGAAAAGAACTTCGCCCTTATATATATTTAACAATTAGCAACCTCTATTTGCCGGCATTGTTACATAGGCAACCGCATTCCATCGTGTAAAGACAAAAAATAGCTTTAATTTGATATATAATTTATGAGGATACGTTATGAACGTATAAATTTAACAGAGTAATACCCATACATATATACCTCTTTGGGCTACCTTTTAGGTAGCGACCAAGTGAGCAATGTTGGCAACCCCAACTTTTTAAGTTCTGTACATATCTCTATGTGAAATGAATTATAATTTATCTTAAAAACAAGTGATTGAAATTGTTTGGAAAAAATTAATTAATTTAATTTTTATTAAAAGTACTTGCGGACAAATTTTGGATTTTATCCTCCTCGTGGTACACCTTAAAAAATTATTGCTTTTTTGTTTTAATTTTAATGGTCCCTGTTGTAGGCGAATTATTTTCAATTATATTCCTTTTTAAAATTGTAAATAATAGTTTAAACGCAGACTGCTTTACAATTACCCACACATTGTACAGTAATAGAATCTCCCCTATATCAAATGATTTCCAATTATTGTCAAAAGTATGACGATCGACTTGATATATTTTTCATTCTATGAATAACAAAAAAATTGTTTGTCTAGTAAATGTAGGTAATCCTCATTTTGTATATGTTAGTTAGCTATTTGTTTTATGTGTCTGTTACTGTTACACTTAAGTTCTTTTGTGTGGATTTTATGTTTTAATTGCTCTATTTTGTGTAGTATTATATTTTTATATTTAATGTTTGTCTTTTTTTTAATTTAGTTAAGGTTTTCTGTTTTACCTTCTTTTGTAATTGGGACTTCGTCCCATTGGATATTGTAATTTTTAAATAAATAAATTAATAAATTAATAAATATTTTGATGGGCAACCCGGCAGAAACATATTCCTCTATTCATAATTATCTATAAAAATTTTATTTTGATTAAAAATACAGATGAACATGGTAATCTCTCGGTCGTGTCTCGTACTACTAATAACTTACCTCTAATATATAGAACCTCCGTATTTACCCTCACCTTAATAAAAATATCTCCCTTTGTGTCTACAGCTTGTTCCCATGTACCTCTATGCAAATGCGCAAATTTTACGTCCGGGAGCGGGAAGGAACCATTTGTCGCTGAACCGAAAACTTTTTGTTTCAGTGGAAACTTTCAAAGGTCCCACGCTGAAGCTGGCGCGAATAGAGAGGCGGCAGATGGGCGCTTACTTATGCATAGCCAGCAACGACGTGCCCCCGGCGGTCAGCAAGAGGATCACCCTCCACATCACATGTGAGTACTTTACATGTTTAGTTATTTTTTGTAATGAAATTTACAGAGAGACGTTCATAAACAATCTATTTGATAATATGACAAATCCGCCTAGCCGGGTGTCTTGGCCGGCGGATTTCGATCAGCCGAGGCAAGCATCACGGACGTGGGCTGGAATTTGGATGGGTGACCTAAGGCAGGCTCGGAGACGTGGCTGTGGCAGCCTACCAAGAGACCTGAATCGCCCAACATTTGCCGCACGCGTGTGGTCCCCGATAAATGGTAATGAGAACAGAGCAAGAAAATCTCTGTAACTCAAGACTATGCTATCATACATAAACTGTCCGAGACTTTGCCACCAAGCCATCCGTGTAGTAAATAGGATGGTTTGAATAAAAGTACTCGAGTAATGAAGGATGGTGTACAAGGGGCCTAATAAGGCCTAAGTACCGCGGTGGAAGACAATTCAACCACCCTCCGACATACATACATACATACATACATGACAAGGTAATAAAAATAAAAATGATTATCGTGGTGTGTACAATGTGAACCATTTTGGTGATGCATGTCTTGGTATCTTGGAAACTATAAGAAATAGGAAAATAGTTAAATAGAGAAAGTTTTAGACAGTTCCGTTCTTAACTTAATGACGCTTGCAGAACGGTCCTAGCTCTTCAGGTTTCTTAATTATTTTGAAAAATAGTAAATGTGGCGTTATTTAGAGGAATTTTTAAAATCTGAGGACATTTTTTCACAGCTAGTATTTTCGAGGAATTTCACTATATATTCAGATCTTCATTACGACGTTTCGGTTGAGAGAAACCATCATTAACTTTCTTTTTTCTTATGTGGGCCATATTGAATTTTAAGCTGAACAAATAGAGCTTTTTTTGGCTTACCACTGATATAATATAAATAAGAAAATATTTCAAAAACAAACTCAGAAAGTCAATATTTTAATATTTTTCATAAATCTGGGGACACCGCATAATTTTTTTAAACTATTATAGAATAGTCTCAAATTTTTGTAAAAGTTAATGTCATGGCATTGAGAGAAATAATGATAATAATGGCCTCGTGTTTACGAAAAAAAAGCCCCATTGGTAGTCTATGGATCTCCATAACGATAATAATATTTGCATTTGTTTCAAACTGCTTGTTATTCTGACCTATAGTTGAATTGTTAATAGTTAGAGTGGCACTTGTTTTAAATTCGACAAAATAGCTTTGCGTTATTCCAATGAAAAAAATGAAAATGTTATTATTGCCCCAGGTATTATCTCGTTCGTAGTTCTTAGCATGTAACTTTTCAAAACTTACAAACATTTTCAAATTTGTTATTTTATAGAAATACATTTTATTTGGTGGTTGTCTTTCGGGATAATTTCTAATATAACTGTTTAATGCCACAGTTGCTTTTCTATTATTTTTAATAAAGCATTCCAACATATCACATTTTTCTTCATTGGAATAACGCAAAGTGTAGGTAATTTTTTGACTCCACGCCATGACATTAATATAAAAATTTGACAAAAATTTGTGACTATTTTATAATAGTTTCGATAAATTATACGGCGTTACCAGATTTATTAAAAATATTAAAATATTGATTTTTGAGGTTGTTTTTGAATTTTTTTCTACTTATAATATAGCATTGAAAGGTAATGAAAAATATGCTCGATTTGCTTGCTCAGTTTAAAATTCAATATAGCGCCCATAAGGAAAAAGAAAGTTGATGATGGTTTCTCGCAACCGAAACGTCGCAATTAAAATCTAATTATACAGATATTCCTCGAAAAAAACTTGCTTTGAAAAAGTATATTCATATTTTAAACATTCCTCTAAATAACAAAGTTACAGACGATTTTTGAAAATGCCACATTTACTTTTTTTCAGAATAACTCAAAAACCTAAAGAGCTAGGATCGGTCTGCATGCATCATTAAGTTACCAATACATGCATTACCAAAATGGTCCACACTGTATAATCACATTGTTTTCACACAACGATGTTTGAACATTAATTCTGTTTTTTAACCACAAGTTTATAATCGTAAGTTCATTCTTTTGTCATAGCACATCGTGATGAAATATTAGTATCTACAACGCGAAATTAAAAACTTGAGCATAGATACTTTAATAACCTGTCTATAAACAATAAATTCAAGAAATCAAAATTTTTCATCAATGTTTGTACACATATACCAATTTTTTGAAAATGCCACTTTGTGGTCTGACTGAATCTATACAATATTATTAACAATTTTAAGCAATAACTAATAGGCTGCCATAAAGAGTATGTTCTAAGGAAATTATATTAAAAATAAACCACCATTGTTGTGACTTCTGTTGTTCTCAAAAGTTTGAAATAAATATCAAGTTAAAAATGTTTAATAGCGATTAATGATATAGGTGAAATTCAAAATACCCCTACAAGTTTCAGTCATACAAATTCATATAAAAATAATATGATTCCAATCATTGACGTGTTTCGTAAAAAATCTTATGGAAACTCAAAATCTTCCACGATAAAATATTTACTGACGGCTGACAAAGACATTGATCTTAAACAATTGTTTAAGTTTACAGCTTATATGAAACGGCAGTCTGTAAGAGTGGAGTGACTAATTGTCAGAACTGGGCAAAATACTTTCAAAATGTATTTAATATACAAATTACAAAATACTAGTACACAAGTGTTTTAAAACAGATACTTTTTTGGCAAAATATTTTAAATATAAATTACTTAGTATTTAAAATAGTATTTTAAGTATGTCGAATATTAAAGGTTCGTTCCAACAAGGAATTCAGAATTGGTTCAGAATCAGTAATGAATTATTGTTATATACGCATGCGCTCGATAATAACTGATTATGAACCAGTCCTGGAAATCGTGTTGGAACAGTTTACGAGCTGTCGTCTGTCAAGTTAATTGAATGCCTAAGAATATCGAAATCTTCTTCGCTCGACTCGAAAGCCAGAAAAACATCATCTAAATAATTCATATTAAAATAGGTTATAAAAACAAAATATAGAGGTTATAAGTATAATAACTCTATGATGGAGCAGAACATTTAATTCACTCATAATCTTTTATTAGTTTTTCTTAGAATAGAACACTAATGATAAAAGAAATTAATTTTAAATTTTAATGATTGACTACTGACTTGACTATTGATGATAGTGACCTAAAAGGTAGTAGACAGAATAGCAATAACACAACGCACTAATTTAAATACTCAAGTCTTTAAATTACTTTTAAAAGATTTAAAGACTTTTTTAAAATAAAAAATATTTTTGGGATTATAACAAAAGTATTTTAATTACAAAATACTAAATACTATTTTATATTTCAAATACTATTTTGTATATTTTTTGTCGAAATACTCCCAGCTCTGCTAATAGTAGATAGGTATTTTCTAATTTTAAGTTGTAGCAATTTTTGACATTGGTGCATGCAGAAGAGACGAGTTTCACAAAATGAGCGTTTGTGATGTGTAAGATATTGGTGATATGCTGATTCCAAAGTCAAGAACCGATAAAGCTCAAACTTTCATTATTGATGCAATATATGGCCGATAGGAATCTATCCTTTTTGGGAAGATACTAAACAAGATTGCTAGATATCTTGGATTGACCAATTCGTAGGAGTACACATGTTATTCTTTTAGACGGTCATCTGCAACCACGTTTTCAGATACAGGAGATATTTTAAAGCTGAACAGGTATGATGATTGGAGTGACTTGCGCAGAGAGATGCTTTAGATGCAAATGCTGATATACTGTCGAGGAGTTATGAGTTACCCAAAAATGCTTATTGAAAACTATATTAATTATTATATTAATATAATAATTGCAAAATAGATGTACACATTGCTAAAAATGAATAATGAGTAAATTACTAACGTTTTAATTGAAATTGTGCGTTAAAAGAGGATTTTTAATCCACAGGCATACAGCACAGTACATAAAAGACCATTTTTTATATTGCGAACTATGTGATATGCTATAATTTGTGATACCATCTTACAATTAAATAAAACAAATAGGTACGATAGGCACTGTCGAGTATGGTACTCTAGTGCCTCTTCATCATTGTCTATGATATTCTGTGCTAGGGCAAGTTTATGTGTGTGAGAGGTTTAGAAGCTTAATTTGAATGTGTATGTCAGCATTAAGAGATGTGCATCCTTTAGGATCTGCACCATAGACCGCAGCGCAGATGTTTCAAGAGCAATGGAAGCGTTGAAAATTTTTAGGAGAAATTTTTAATGTAGTTTTGATTTCTATAAAAAAAACTATGAGAATTATTGCAATTTTTGTATTAACTAATAATAAATGAATGTATGTAACATTTGAATATGTGAACGTATAAACATTTGGAGTACGCCATGTACTGGCCAAGTTCCGTCACTGATTATTGTACTGCATGGTCCCCAGTCAGACTTTCGGACACCATCGACACTGGCTCCGTAGGGCGTGCTGGCGTGTCCGGACCACACATGGCTGGAATATTTTGGAAAACCATTCCTTTATGGATTGCGGTCTCTTCAAAAAAGTTGGCGTCCTGAAAATAATTTGTGTTAGTATTGACCCTAAGGCCGTTTCGGCGTTTGAGATTTGTATTTTTTGGACCTAATTTTTGCAGATTTTGGAGAGATGGTGGAAGATTTTGGCGCCTTCCTGTGCTGTCAGTGGCTTCTGACTAATGAAGCAATGAAAATCCCGGAAATTTTCGAAATGTGTAAAATGTGTTTTCCCGCACTACGCCCTTCGATGATTTGTCTATGAATTCCTACCAGTCTAGTGGGAACTACGCCTTTTTGAAAGATTGATGATTTTTTTCGAAACATGAGTTAATTTCGAATTCGATTACACTGCATATTTCTTTTTATACGTGATGTGCTACTACTAGCGAGAAATAGTTGGTGACATTTAGCAAAGATTTAACTGATTTATTTAATGACCAATAATTTCATTTCAAATATATATTCTTAGTGCCCATTTTTTAAGTTACACTGTGGGGCTTTGGTTACTGCAAGAAAATTAACGAAAATTTTAACAGTTAGGTTCCCATTGGGTTTTGGTATTTATAAACGGAAATAAATTAACTACTTTGAATCAAATTGAACACTTATTAAAATTAACATTTGATAATAAACGTGATTTACGGTATCCAACGTATTAATTAACTTGAATGACCAAACAAAAATGAACCATATTAGGACTTTAGACTAAATTGAAGAACTCAGAGCAGTTATAATTTAAACAAATAATGATAACTTTGCAGACAAAGAAACTACAGATTTATAAAGTCAACACAATGTTTATATATAACTTGCCCATGAATGTTGAAACAATTGTTGGAATTAAATATTCCAAATTTTGCTAAATTGCACCAAACAATAAATAAAATATGTGTAACTCAACCAATATTCCACGATCATGTAGAACTTTTATTCCAAACTTAAACCAAAATTATGTTCAAAGTTTCCAAACGGTAAACAACTTTGCAGCTACTTCACGGTTTCCAGCACAACCACTAATAGACACAATGTTGGACCAGTTAGACAAAAAGTTTGGAAACCAAATCCGAATTCAAATCAAAATTATAGAAAACCGACACCAATGTCTCGTATTAGCTCTACTATAGTATTATAATGAAGAATACCACAATCAACTTCAATACGATCAAGTAGTTATAAAGAAATCACACTCAACAACATGTATGAAAATTGTAATCAAGAACAAGAAGAAATAAATTATGAAGAAGACTGGAAATTTGAGTAGATAGGCTACCTTCGTATGATGCCAAAATACCATGTATTTTCTTATGAAGGTTCATCCTGGTCATTTTTGACTAATTTTACCCCCACTCCTCCTCCTTTTCCCTTCCCCCTCCCCTTCCCCGCCAGCCAATCAGAGCGCAGCATTTTTGGCGGGGAAAAATGGGGGGAAATTTAAAATGTTGTCATCTAGGACTTTGCTCCACCTAGGGCTTTGCCCCCAAGGCCCCCATGCAGGTATCTTCATGTAGGTATGTAGGATTCCCCACGTAGACAAGAGTATTGTGCGTAGGTCTCCGCGTGTACCCCCGCGTAGGTATACCTAAATTGTATAGGGCTTCGCCCGCCACCGCGGGTCCCAAACGTTATCGAGCGGTGACGTAGACAGTAGTCGCGATTTTCAATTTGTAATAGTAGTTCGTAACGCGGCCTAGCGGGTGTCCCTAGATGGCGTTGCAAGTGGAGCGCGGTAATGTAATCATAAATGCCTGCATATTTAATTATTACAGACTACGGCTAAAAAATATTTACTGGAATTTACTTTAGGAATGTATTTTAAAATAGAACAGAAAGGGTCAATCCTTCTTCGTCTTAAATGTTCATATATATTCTTAAGTTCATATTAAAGCCCAATGGCAAATTCTTCTATTTTATTTTTTTAAATTGTATTGAAATAGAAATTATTCCCCTGAGGTGTGTGATAAGAAAATCAAGTTAACAAACGCTAACACAGCTGCCTTTGCTGTCTCAGCAAAACAGCCAGTGGCCTGTTCTGGCGACATCAACTGCAGTCACTGCACTATGCGGCTTTTCTTGGCTAAGACAGTTAATAATCAATTTTATAATTAGTCATAAAATCAATGAGTTTATTCTGCTTGTTTTTTATTAAAAGTTTCTTGGACTGTTATAGTGAGTTTTGTGTGTGTGTGTGTGTGTGTGTGTGCGTGTGTGCGCGTGTGCGTGTGCGTGTGGGTGTGTGTGTGTGGGTGCGTGCGTGCGTGCGTGGGTGCGTGCGTGCGTGCGGGCGTGCGTGTGCGTGTATGTGTGTGTGTGTGTGTGGGTGGGTGTGCGTGTGTGTGCGTGTGTGCGTGTGTGTGTGTGGGTGTGCGTGTGTGGGTGTGCGTGTGCGTGTGTGTGCGTGTGGGGGTATGTGCGTGTGCGCGTGCGTGTGTGTGTAGAAAGGTAAGTCTATATACACATTCTCAATTACAAACGTAGCTTTGTATAGCAGTTATAATCTTAAACGGCAATTATTATATATTAGCATTACATTCTAAGACAGTCAAACCAGCTACCAAAATTAGTGGTACATTATACAAATTCACTTACACGTTTATTATCTATCGAAGAAAAATTCTATTTAAAACCATCATTATACAGGGTGTTATTTTAGCAGTTGAGAAAAAACAATAGCTACAGGGTCTTTATAAAAATTATTACACAAATTATTACAGGGTCTTTATACAAATTATTTGACAAGATGGTGGCTAAAAATCTAAAGAATAAATTTTTTATATTATTATGTTTATAGACAGCGGAAAGACAGAGATAGAGAGAGAGAGCAGCGTTGGAAAGGCATGCATTTTGGCTACAGGATGACAGAGACATGGAAACCAAAAACAAGGCATACAAAGGGTAAGTTGCTACGAATTTCATCATTTCAGATTGCATTTCAGTTTTAATACACAGTCCACGAATTCTAAAAACTATAATTAGCTCTTAAAATGGCTTATTTCTAATAAAACGTATTAAAAACACATCTACAATTAGGCCAATTAATTTTCATGTCGCACAGGAAAAACAAACATCGGCAGAGTACTGATAACAGGAAGCTAACCGCCCACGACATGAACAGTAATAGAAATTATATATACAGACCTCTCGACTGCAATGACGAGGACAGTACCTGCAATAGAAAATATATATACAGACCTTTCAATGATAATAATGACCAATTGTCAAACATGGATAATGATGATGAACAAACAGATTATGAGAGTAGCGAAGATATGCTGGAAAGAGAGAGCGGAGTTGACCCAAATGAACTTGTAAATGATTTACGTTATTATATCGAAGAGTGTGGTTTGACTAAAGAACATCGTGTCTGTAGTGACATTATCAACAAGCTACATGATATGGGAATAATTCAGTAACTTGCCAATTATCTCCAGCAGTAATCTTATTAGCTGTCGGCGTTATCGTCTCGCATCATCTTAACGTTAAGTCTTCAGGCACTGAGCTGTTACGCCATCAGAGGCGTCTGCGCAATAGTTGTCTTCAGACATTGTCCTCGATGCGATGGCCTTATCGTTGCCTTCAGGCATCATGTTTTTTACATCTACTGCAGCTCGGCGTAGATACTGAGAATTTTTTGCTGCGGATAGAGATAGATTCAAGAGAAGAATTGAAACGACTTCCAAAATTCTCAAGCCATCATTAGATAAAATTCTTGAAAAAATTCGCCAATTAAAATCCGAAATAACACACTACGATAACCAGTGCAAAATGGCTAAACAGTTTCAAAAGATGAACATTCAAGACAAGTGTGATGATGTATTTACGAATCCTCATCGATTTTCCGCAACGAAGGATGGACCTACATCTACAAAAATTGTATCAAATACATTATAATATTACATTTATTATATTTTAATATGCATAATATATGTTTACTTGTCCTTGTTTGTTTTATTTCGTCTCTCATTCTACCTTTCATGTATAAGAAAAACCTTACAAGACCAATGCTCTACCACTGAACTAAAGAGGCTCATGCTAGGTTTACTAGCAAGCCTACATATTAGGTTAGAATTTTTGCTAACACTACAATTATAAAGGAAATAAAATATCAGGTTACAGTTTATGCTAAAAAACATGTCTGAACCAGTAGAAAACAGGTCTGAACCTTGACCCCAGACGACCTAAGAATGACGTAATGCTGTTTGGAGTTCATTGACCTCCCTTATCATGATTTATGCTAACATTACGATTTTGAAGAAA
This sequence comes from Anoplophora glabripennis, assembly GCF_000390285.2. Classification (NCBI taxonomy): domain Eukaryota; kingdom Metazoa; phylum Arthropoda; class Insecta; order Coleoptera; family Cerambycidae; genus Anoplophora; species Anoplophora glabripennis. Next base: position 18,899 of record NW_019417810.1, read on the forward strand.
CTAAGGTACTAATTACAAGTATGTTCTGCTCATGCATTAAACATATTTTTTATTTTTGTCCATATTCTGAACCTCAATCTCAATGGTTGCTCACGTGATCTCAGTCAAATGACGCAATACTTTACGGCTTTTGCACCTGATTTGTGAAATAGAATCTGTTATTCAAGTTTGGACAAGCATTTTGGTTACACCCTGTATAAATCCTGAGAGAAGGCTTAAAGAGTTCAACAATTATAGAGCCAACTTTGACTTGTTCTTTTACGCAGACTTAATCAGAGTTTCCAGTGCAAGGGAGACGGAGACAGCTGTTCATCAGGCTCTTGAAAGTTATCGTGTGTTCTTCATGTGTGAACTGAATTTGCTAAAGGATATTGTTCGACATTTTTCTGAATGATATATAGCGGCAGCATAGTAGCAACAGTAATCAATCTTCATCTAACATTCAAAGTGTTCAGACGTGCTTTTAACATAATCTCAAAATGACAAGTCTACAAGATGTTTGCTTCGAGCAAATCCAAGATCAATACTGGTACGGTCAATATGAAGATTTTAAGATTATCATCGACAAGGACACCCGTTACTTTAACGCTACAAAGCTATGCCAGGATGGCGGAAAAGAGTTTAAATATTGGCTACGTAATAAAAGATCGAAAGAACTTATGCGGTATTATGTATCAGAAAGCGCTCGGGGAGAAAAGTATCCGAGCTCATACTATATACATGGAAATCAATATGACATTATTTCTGGAACCTACTTACCCAAAGAGTTGTTCCTGGATATTGCTTGCTGGGTATCTCCGGAATTATACATGAAATGCAGTAAAGTAATTGAAAAATATTTCGTAAACGAATTCAAGGTCAAGTACCAACACGATAATGAAGCCCTGATGGTCAAGTTGCAAGATTTGGGGACACGGAACGAGAAACGAGAAAATTACGTTGAAGATATAAGTCCAAAGGTCGTTAACCCGAACAAACGACACATGTTTGCTATAATACAGAAAAATCAATCAACCGAGTATCCGTACTATATCGTTAGAACACAGAGAAGGCGTTTCCCGCAATCCATGAAGAGGCTACAGAAGAAGCACCCGAAAGCGAGCGTTGTGGCATATTTAGAGTATAACCCCAACAGTATAAGCCTTTTTAATCGCATCAAGGACGAAATACCGTATATTACATACAAATACAATGATTTTAAACTAGTAAATACACCGATTGAAATTTTTGTAAATGACGTTAATAAAATGCTAGAAATAGATTAAAATACGAGCGCAATTTAATTTCTTACCCCCTTCTACATAATAAGAATACCTTGAGCAAGCGTCTCATTCTTGTCTTGTTCTTGGTAGTGACAAATCGTAAAAATGAAAACAGCGTTCTACTTTAAAGCAAAAGCCTTGAGAGAGATAAGGAAGCTAAATATTCGTGACGATGTATTAATTAATCAACGGTACTTGGATAAACAGCCTTCATGTTATATACGTTATGAAGACGAAAAACCCGTATCGTTTGCCTTGCTGTCTAAAATGGACTTTGACCCCTTCAACAAGCATTCAAATCCAAAGACGTTGAACTACATTTATACGCTGGAAGCGCATCGTAGAAAAGGACATGCTACAGCCCTTGTAGACCATGTGAAAGAACGTGAACACTTTTCGGCGGTTTGCAGTAATGAAGCCTCAGAGAATTTATTTAAAAAATGCAAATGTAAAAATTACGGTGAAATGTATTGTAATGTTATGTACAGATATCCTTAATAAAACTTGTAACATATGATTGAGTATTATTATTTCTAACCTTTGAAAGTTTGAAAAGATGAGGAAAAATAAAAACGCTGTATGTAAAATATGGTTTTTATTTTTCAATACAATTACCTATAATACAGAGTGTTACATACAAGTTGTGTGGTCGTTCAAGAACTGTCTCTTGACGGAGAGAGGCTTATACAGCTTGGTTTGTCGAACGGTTATCACCTCCTGCTCCTTGGTCCTCAAGATGTTTCTTGAGGCCACGCATACAGAGGTGGCGGAAGTGTCCAACACCATATCTTTTATGGTATCGAAATTTACCAGTCGTGAGGCTGTGTAGTTAAGGGATATACCCTTAACTTTACACACGACCTTCTCCTCGTTATCTCTGGTGGAGAAGACCTTGTATGCGTAGTTTTTTTTATATGCGACACGTCATATTTTAAAAAACTCACCTTTATTGAAGAAGTTTCAACACCTTTTAAAACTGATAATTATTTCAAATGTGATAACAGCATGACGTAAAACGTGATACCGTGACGTAAAACATGACGACACTTTATACGCGTAGTAAATTACTAGTTGAGACATGTCGGTTACTCGTTCATTCTTCGTTAATCTGTTGAGGTGTACGGAGGTGGTGCTTGCGAGGGTAAGAAGTTGGGAATTTGGGTTGGTGATCGACTTTCTTCCTCACGTTAGCGTGACAGGTACCGCTTTCATGCGGGAGAGTACAACCCTTGGCGTCTGTAATACCAGTCCTAATAAGATAAGGGTTGTCGCCTTCAAGGGGTATGTATAGATAACGCTTTCGTTTGTACGCATACGTGCGAACATATTTTTGTGGAATTGAGTTGCCGGGGCTTCCAACTAATTATTGTGAGGCTCCTATGGCTGCCAAAGAACCGCCCCCACCCCATTACCTACGTCTGCAGCCACCCTCTGTGTCCGTTTACCGCTTTCCCTTAGCCAAACTGGTAAGTTTTTGTAATTTTTTTTAAATTGTTTCAAGCCACGAATTACTAATTATTTTATGAAAACTTAATATAGAAAAGCAGAAAAATTAATTTATGTAGAAATTACGCTAAACTGGTAAGTTTTTGTAATGTTTTAAAATTGTTTCAAGCCACAAATTACTAATTATTTTATGAAAACTTAATATAGAAAAGCAGAAAAAATATTTTATGTAGAAATTACGCCAAACTGGTAAGCTTTTGTAATTTTTTAAAATTGTTTCAAGCCACAAATTACTAACTATTTTATGTAGAAATTACGCCAAAACTGTACTTTTCTAAAAAGTAGAAAAATTACGAAAAATTAAATATGGAAAAATTTAGTCTTATATTTTAAAAAGATTTACTCTTAGGCCTGAACCGGATAATTCGGGCCATCACTTTCCGATGCAGGATGACGTCAAAATAAACTTTAATAAAAAAAACAGAAAAATTATTTATTAAAAATTATTTATGTGAAAATTAGGTCAAAACTAACTTTAATAAAAAATTAAATATAGAAAAATTAAATATGGAAAAATTATGAAAAATGACGTCAAACTGTACTTTACTAAAAAAATAGTGGCAAAAAATTATTTTACGAAAAATAAAATCCGAATATTTTTTTTATGTAAAAAGTCAATAGTAATTTTAATTGTAAAGAAATACCCTATATCGTTCAATTATGTCCTAAGTCGCAACGGATCTGTTTTGTTTGAAACACTGCCGTCGAGATGTTTGAATTGCGTTAAGAGTATGGCACCAAACAATTATATTTTGAATTTGCCCTAACCACAAGACAGCCATTTTTATCGTTTCGATAGCCCGAAGGCCTTTCGCGTTCACGGGCGGATTTAAGTTTTTTGCGTGTGGCTGAAACCTTTTTTCAATGGCAAGGAAAAATTCAATGATTACCCTTAGGTAATCGTTTAAGCCACGACCCCCACACGACACGGGTACCTGTATCAAGCCAGCATATTTAACTGTGTATTGAATCGGTACAGACGACGCGATCTGAAATGCAAAACTCGAAGCAACTTACCCTTCGTATGCCTTGTTTTTGGTTTCCATGTCTCTGTCGCCCTGTTGTCTTGTTTTGAACTTCATGCCTCTGTAGCCAAAATTCATGCCTTTCTGTCCTGGCTAAACTTTCAACTGCCTATAAAATTAATGCTTTAGATTTTTAGCCATCATTCTGTTGTTGTCAAATAATTTGTAACTTTTTATAAAGACCCTGTAGCTATTGTTTTTTCTCAGCTGCTAAAATAACACCCTGTATAATGCTGGTTTTAAATAATTTTTTTTTCAATCTGATTTTTGGATTTGATTTTTATGATTCTAGTAAATTGCCTTTATCTTTTTTCGATAAAGATTGGTCTAATTACTGTTTAATTGTTTTTGGGTCATTTTTTCAGTTATTATAATAAAGCCCTGTATTATAGGATACTTTTTATTTAATTTTCGGTTAGTTAACGTTTATTACGATTAAGTGATTTTTGCTGTATTAAATAAGCTGTTTTACCAGCTAAATTATAGTTTTTAGAATGTTAATATGTTTTGGGGATTTTTTAGCTTGTTTTCCTGTTGAAATAAGCCAATATTTTTAATTATAGAATTTATTACTATGAAAATTAATTGGCCTAATTGTAGTTGTGTTTTTAATACGTTTTATTAGAAATAAGCCATTTTAAGAGCTAATTATAGTTTTTAAAATTCGTGGACTGTGTGTAAAACTGAAAAGCAATCTGAAATGATGAAATTCGTAGCAACTTACCCTTCGTATGCCTTGTTTTTGGTTTCCATGTCTCTGTCGTCCTGTAGCCAAAATGCATGCCTTTCCAACGCTGCTCTCTCTCTGTCTTTCCGTTGTCTATAAACATAATAATATAAAAAATTAATTCTTTAGATTTTTAGCCACCATCTTGTTGTCAAATAATTTGTAACTTTTATAAAGACCCTGTAGCTATTGTTTCTTCTCAACTACTAAAATAACGCCCTGTATAATGGTGGTTTTAAATAGAATTTTTCTTCGAAAGATAATAGACGTGTAAGTGAATTTGTTTAATATACCACTAATTTTGGTAGCTGGTTTGACTGTCTTAGAATTTAATGCTAATATTTTTAGTTATAGAATTTTTTACTATGAAAAATAATTGCCGTTTAAGATTATAACTGTTATACAAAGCTACGTTTTTAATTGAAAATGTGCATATAGACTTACCGTTCTTTATCCAAAAAGGACACAGACACACACAAAACTCACTATAACAGTCCAAGAAACTTCTAATAAAAAACAAGCAGAACAAACTCATTGATTTTATGACTAATTATAAAATTGATTATTAACAGTCTTAGCCAAGAAAAGCCGCATAGTGCAGTGACTGCAGTTGATATCGCCAGAACAGGCCACTGACCGATCTGCTGAGACAGCAAAGACAGCTGTGCTAGCGTTTGTTAACTTGGTTTTCTTATCATACACCTAAGGGAAATAATTTCTATTTCAATACAATTAAAAAAAAATAAAAGAATTTACCATTGGGCTTTAATATGAACTTAAGAAATATATATGAACATTTAAGACGAAGAAGGATTGACCCTTTCTGTTCTATTTTAACATACATTCCTAAAGTAAATTCCTGTAAATATTTTTTAGCCGTAGTCTGTAATAATGAAATATGCAGGCATTTATGATTACATTACCGCGCTCCACTTGCAACGCCATTTATGGACACCCGCTAGGTCGCGTTACGAACCACTATAACAAATTGAAAATCGCGACTACTGTCTACGTCACCGTTCGATCACGTTTGGGACCCGCGGTGGCGGGCGAAGCCCTATAAAATTTAGGTATACCTACGCGGGGGTACACGCAGAGGCCTACGCACAATACTCTTGTCTACGTGGGGAATCCTACATACCTACATGAAGATACCTGCATGGGGGCCCTGGGGGCAAAGCCCTAGGTGGGGCAAAGTCCTAGATGACAACATTTTGAATTTCCCGCCAAAAATGCTGCGCTCTGATTGGTTGGCGGGAAGAGGAGGGGGAAGGTAAAAGGAGGAGAAGTGGGGGTAAAATTCGTCAAAAATGACCAGGATGAACCTTCATAAGAAAATACATGGGATTTTGGCGTCATACGAAGGTAGCCTATCTACTAATTTGCTAAGTGTCAGACCGACACAATATCCGACGTAAATGTGATAAATGCATTACTTTATATTAATATCAAATTAGAAAACAAGACACACACATATATTACAGACACCTTCTTTTTCCAAATTAAATCAACAATAATTGAAATAGATTATCCCGAAAAAAATATATTTTTTTATAAAGACAAAACTACTACAATTTACAGTTTGTTGAAAGTATATTATAAGGGCTCTATTGGACAGCAACCATGGTGACATCAAAAATGTATTTTTTAAATCTATTCAGGGACATAGACTTGGTACAATTAGGTAAACTATATACAGTTTTAGTAAATTATATAAATAGGACCGTTTAAACAATTGTCTACGATGTACGGGTGGCGTGATGGTATCCTTGCGACGTATATTTACATTATGAACATCAGTTCTATAGCGAATCTTATTATACAGGGTAGCCCATCGAAAACGTACCGCAGGCACTACAGAGTAGTAATGAACTTTTCGGCAAAATCCAAAAACAGGTAAAGTTTGCTTCTGAGGGGGACAACTTTTGGCGTAAAAAGCATAGCAAAATCTTTAACTCCCTAAGTGGAGGTGCCATCCCTCAAATTTTTTTAAATGGGAATGGGGGTCAAGTGGGGGGTCATTAGAAAGGGCTTTTAATTCTCTATACATCGATTCTTACTTTTTGAAAATCGATCCATTATTTTAGAAAATATGCAGCTTTGAAAATACGAACAATATTTTTGACGAGAAATGCGAAAATCGATTTAATTTTACTTCAAAACTTACGGTATTAGCTTGGTAAATTCCTTCAAAAGAATTCGCTTTTTTTTTTCTGATTTGCGAATTCTTTAGCCTGATTTTGGTGAGCAAAAAATTGTCCGCTTTTTGTTTCGTATTTAGATAGGCCACAAGAAGTTGCTAGATAACTGTCTTGTGACTTGTAGTTGAAGAGTACCAATACTGCCGAGTCTTTTAAATTGATTAATTATGGTGTACTCAATTCCAGAAAGAGTAGAAATTATTGAGCTTTTTTTCAAAAACAATGAATGCGGAAATCGGGTCGCCGAACTGTTCAACCAACGGCATCCTGAGAAACATGCGTCTGGAAAAATTGTTCGCGAATTGGTGGCCAAATTTCGCGAAACTGGCTCCGTTCATAACAAAAAGAGGCAGGTTGAAAATCCGGTACTAAATGAACCTACGGAAATAGCGGTATTGGGGCAAGTGGCAATGGATAGTACGCTGAGTACAATGCAATTGGCTACTGCGACAGGAGTGAGTCGTACAAGTGTCCAACGAATATTAAAAAAATACAAATTCCATCCTTATAAGATTCGGCTAGTGCAAGAGCTAAATGAAGACGATTTTGATCGTCGTTTGCAATTTTGCGAAATAATGACTGAACGAGCGATAAACGATAATTTCCTCTTTAATGTGTGTTTTTCGGACGAGTGTACGTTCTTCTTGAATGGTTTAGTGAATCGCCATAATTGTCGTTACTGGGCTGATACCAATCCAAGGATTTTCCATGAGACACACTCCCAACACCCCCAGAAGTTGAATGTATGGGCAGGTATTTTTGGAAATTCCATTGTAGGTCCTTTTTTCCTTCCTGGAAATTTGACAGGCGATATGTACTTGGATTTACTACAAAATGTCATCGACCCAGCTCTAACAAATATCATAGAGGACGACCCTGCTTACAATGAACACGAACTGATTTTCCAGCAAGACGGAGCTCCTCCACATTACTCGCTCAATGTGCGCAATTACCTAAATGAGACGTTTCCAGGACGCTGGATAGGACGAAGAGGTGCAATTGAGTGGCCCCCTCGGTCACCCGACTTAAATCCTTTAGATTTCTTTCTCTGGGGGCACATTAAAAGCAAAGTTTACAGCACTCCACCTGATACCTTGGAAGATCTGCGAGGACGAATCATTAATGTATGTCGCGAAGTAACACCGCAAGTGCTCCAGAATGTTCGACAACGGTTTGAAGACAACCTGTATCATTGTATGCAAGTTGGCGGACAACATTTTCAGCATTTACTTGACTAATACCGTAAGTTTTGAAGTAAAATTAAATCGATTTTCGCATTTCTCGTCAAAAATATTGTTCGTATTTTCAAAGCTGCATATTTTCTAAAATAATGAATCGATTTTCAAAAAGTAAGAATCGATGTATAGAGAATTAAAAGCCCTTTCTAATGACCCCCCACTTGACCCCCATTCCCATTTGAAAAAATTTAGGGGATAGCACCCCCACTTAGGGGGTTGAAGATTTTGGTATGCTTTTTGAGCCAAAAGTTGTCCCCCTCAGAAACAAATTTGACCTGTTTTTGGATTTTGCCGAAAAATTCTTTACTACCCTGTAATGCCTTGCGGTACGTTTTCGATGGGCTACCCTGTATAAATACGAAGGGGTTCTCTTAACAAAACTTTATGGAAAAAATACGCTGAATGAACATACCTTCTATTTTTCATATTCAGCCAACGAATTAATTTAAAAGTATGACTTATATTACCGTACTTACGAATGCTAAAAATTAGTCGTAAACAAAAATTTTGAAACTTTTGGATTCGACACATCACAATAGTTCATATGGCTTAATACTAATGAATCACAAAGGACAGCCTTCAGGTTACGATTAGGAAATAAACGATTAGCGTATATAACTTTAAGAGCCATGTAACCCTTTTACAAGCATTTATTGATGTGAAGAGAAAAGCTCAAATTTTGATCAAGGTTTTTGACGGAATTATTGAAACTAATATTAGCATTATTTATTAAAATCGAGTTGCACAAAATTTGTTCTGTCTTTTTTGTTACCAAAAATGATAGCCATAGATTTACTGCTATTAATTTGTAAAGAGTGGCCTTGAGCAAATTCTGAAAAATTATTTAAGTCATAATTAATTGCGGGTACTGCTTGTTCACTTTCATCAGGATAAAAAGACAAAAAAGCTTGAGTATCATCAGCAAAGTAATACTGCATGCATCATATGAAACCAGACGGAAAATTGGATGTATAAAGGATAAACAATAATGGTCTTAAAATTGAGCCTTGTGGAATGCCTTTGTCAGTACTTAGAAATCGAGATAAATGTATTGTTCTTGTAAAGTACAGCTTGTTCCTATTAGTGAGATAGTTACTGAAAATTTGCACGGCGGCATATGAAAGTCCAACATGCTTTAAAATTGCTAATAGAAGCTGATGATTCAAGGTATCAAATGCCTTATTGAAGTCTAATAATACTAAAAGTAACAGTTTTCTTTCATCAAAAGCCGAAAAAATGTCATTAGTTAAACTCAAAAGAGTAGAGGTGCAGCTGTGATTCTTTTTAAAACCAGATGGATGTACAGGAATAATATTATTTTCAACTAAGTGTTTACGTAGCTGTGATTCCATTATTTTTTCTAAAATTTTTGAAAACGTTGGAAGAAGACTTTAAACTAGTCGGAATTTTTACTTTCGGTAATGGGATTAAAGAACCTTTTTTCAAGAGGAAGGAAAAACATAGTTTAAAAAACCAAAATTAATGATGTGTGCAACATATTGAAATAGGAATGGCACACATAATTTAATTGTTAATATATTAATTCTATCATAACCACTAGCTGTGCTTTTGATATCAGAAATTATATGTAAGACTTCAATTTCAGTAACACTATGAAATGTAAAGGCATTAGTGTTTAATAATTTGGTATTTTTCTCATAATAAGAAATAATGTCATTATTTGGAGATAACTGAGGAATTGAATGGATAAAATGATTATTAAAACTATCTACATTAGACAAATGAAATGGTAGTACACAGGGTTGTTTACGGCATCCCAAATTTAGTAACTTTATGGAAGATCAAAACTCTTTTCCTTTGCTGTTTCTATAAACAGCATTAAGATAGGCTTACTTTTCGTTGCGAATTGCTAGTGTTACCATATTCCTCAATTTTTTATAATTGTTCCAGTTATCTTCAGATTTACATCGACTATGTTTTAATTTGGCTTTATCTCTCAGAGACATTAATAAATGAATATTATCTGTGAGCCAAGGTGCATAAGATGTAGTAATGCGTATAGTTTTAAAAGGAGCATGAAGATCTAGAAAAGTATTAATGGTTTCAGTAATAAAATTTACTTTAGCATCAATGTCGTTAAAATCGTATATTATTTTATGAGTTATAATATTCAAGGTACAAGAAATTATTTCATGATCACTTATTTGTGGTACTCCTTTAACTTCTACATCAGAGATAAGCTCTTCTGATGTTACCAAAATATAATCTAGTAGAGTAGCAGTATATTGCGTAATTCTAGTAGGTTGAGCTATTAACTGTTTTAATGATAACCCTTCAAAGACATTATTAACAAATAGAGTGACAAGACCATCAGAATCCAAAAGATCAACATTAAAATCACCCATAATTAAAACATCATAAACTGTTGGCATTACATTTGATACCGTTTCCTCGAATATGTTATAAAAATGCTTATAGTTCAAATTAGGCGGCTTATACGTGACGCAAAGTGCTATAGTATTCGATTTTAAATATAACTTAATTCATAGTTGTTCAATATCCTTACTGGAATAGAATGAATATCATATGAAACTACATAGATATTCGTTGATTCTTTAAAAACATTTTTATCAATACCTACATCATACATTTAAGTATATACAGTAACGCAAAAAACAGATACTGATAAAAAAGTATACAAAATAAATCCGTAAGTAGAGTAGTTTCAAAATCTCATGAGCCGCGAAATGCGCGAAAGGCGTGGCGTATCCACATAATTCTTCTAATAAGCACGTTGTGAAAACATTGACTCAGAATTAGATCACGTGCCTTATTACAACCAGAAATGAAATAAGGCGCTCGAGCATCAATAAAGTCAACTGGCGAACGTTACTTATATATATTTTTATTTTAAATTAAAATAATAAAGAATAGAGCATTTTATTATGATATTTGTAATCGGAGCAAAGGCTTGTTTACGCTACGAGAGCTCGAGATAGACTGTGAATAATGGATGTAATGTTTTTAGGACGTAGAATAATTTAGGCGACGGTCGGAATTATGTTTCTGCGCATACCAAGGTCAAAGCTCATAAGATTTTGAAACAACTCTACGCCTGGAATATTACCAAAGTGTTGTTTATATGTTGCTAGGATACGCGTAGCATGGAATATCATATGAAACTACATAGATATTAGTTGATTATTTAAAACATTTTTAGCAATCATACATTTAAGTAAATTTATAAAAAAGTATACAAAATGAACCCGTAATTGGGTACGCCTGGCAACATTACCAGAGTGTTGTTTATATGTTACTAGGATACGCGTAGGAATGCGGGCCGCTGCATTTGATTCTTCCTGAAATTCTGCTGGTGGTGTACTCTGTCGGCAATTCGGAAATTTAAACTGCTGGCTTATTCCAGTAGCGGTCTGTGGCGATAGCTATTTTGTCTGTGATTATATTATCATGTGAACTTATCGGTAAAAAATTGAAATTTCGTCTCCTTCATTCCATTGAGCATCATCATTTGATTGTATAAATAATGATTTTTAAATTATGCAAATCCCTGTACAATGTCCAGTATTCAGATTTCAGATCACAAACATGCAATAACGACTGACAGAGTACCGATACCCAATAGATCATACGATCATAGAGACGATCTTTCGTGGCTTTCATTCTGTATCAGCACCTGCTCTCCAGTTCAGATTTGTAGGTACTGAGTTTGCGCTTAAATGAACGATGAGCGATAGGGTCCCACAACGTGAATCCAACACTAGCTCTTCAGTTCAGAATTCAGATCAGCAGGCACTGAGTTTGCGCTCAAATGAACGTGAACGGGTCAATCATGGATCTTTTAGAAGATTCGATCAATATGATCGGATCGTTCATGAACGACGCATCACTATCAAGCAACAATATAAATACACGTTTAACATATTTTTCAAAAAAAGTCACACTAATACAATAACAATATTCGACATTTGACAGAGAAATTTTGCCGATTTACATGAGTATTACACATTTTAAATATTTAATAAAAGGAAGAGAAGTCATTGTTTTTACAGATCATAAACCTCTTATTAACATTTTGAATTCAAAACCAGAAAAGTCCAAGACAATTTCGATATTTGGAATTTATTGCTCAGTTCACATCAGATATCAGACACATAAAAGGAAAAGATAACATTACTGCTGATAGTCTTTCTAGAGTAAACGAAACCATTGTTAACATGATTGATAATTTCGTAGTAAATTTAAAACAAATATGTACAACATGCACACAAGAGCATGATAAAGAGTTAGAGTTAGCAGATTTACTAAAACATCAAGCAACAATAGCACTAAATACAAATTGGTACAAAACGAAATTGAATTTTCAAATAACATACTTTGGTGTGAAATAACAAAAAATAAACGAATTTATATTTCAGATTAGAAATTTTTAACAGATTACATAAAATTTTACATCCTGGCATTCGTGCAACAAAGAAAATGATTAACTCAAAATATTTTTGGCCAAGAATAAACAAAGATATAACTCTATGGACTAAATCTTGTGTAGATTGCCAATCTGCTACGATAGATAAAGGAAGATTTGAACACATACACATTGACATAGTAGGACTACTTCCACCTTCAGACCATTGGAGTTACATACATACTCACAGTAATAGAAAGATTTACCAGATGGCCTGGAGCGTATTGTCCTATATTTCAGCAGAAACAATACCAAAAACATTATTTTTTCAATGCATATGTAAATTTGGTATACCGTACACCATAACCACAGAAAAGGTATGTAATTTGAATCAGCTTTATTTAGAGAATTTACGAAATACATAGGTACACATAAAATACACACAACACGCTATAATTCACAAAGTAATAGCATGGTCGAAAGATTTCATAGAACATTAAAAACTGCGTTAATAACAAAAACTAATAATAATACCCGTGGGAAAAATGAATTACCAATTATTTTATTAGGTATACGAGCTTGTTCATTGCAGAATTAGTATATGGACAACCATTACCCTTCCTGGCGAATTTTTTACTGAATCCCATAATGCCATTGACAATACTTTTTTATTAGTTTGTTTACGCGAAACATTTGCTAACCTTAGACCGACGACAAACAAACATCACACTAAAGAAAAACCAATTATTTCATTTTAGATGCATGTGACTGCATTTTTATAAAATCTGAAAATCGAAAGTCTTGTTTGACACTCATTGTTGAAGGTCCTTACAAGGTTTTAAAACGTTATCAGAAAGCAATAAATATTTTTAAAAATGGTAGAGGGTTGACTATTAGCATTAACAGAGTCAAACCAGCATTCATATCAATATAGAACACTCTAACGAAACCATTAAAGTTAAAGAAAATAACAAGAAAAGTGTGTCTTTTGCAATAAATAATATAGATATTTACTAATTAACTAAGTTTTTTTTATTGAGATTTGACTGACATAAGTCTCAAGATCTGCGTAAAGAGTTCCAGAGAATATGGATCAGGATAGCGCATAACATTTTGTAGTAGTTCAGAAAATGATGTACATAAAATAGAACAAAAATATATTTTGAGTAAAACATGTTACATATTCCAAGTAACATAATTTTTAGTTGTACTGTTATAGAATAAATCATTTAAGATAACTTCATTTGATTTAAAACAAATATATAGAAGAAACAATAAGACCCCCACATCAGGTATATCAAATTATTTTATTAATTGAAACCACTAATTAATTGTATTAATTAATAATAAGAATAGCGGCAAAAGCAGTTGAATTTGCTGATATAAAACAGGCGTTATTACAATTTTATTTATTTTTTTCCTTGAGAAAGAAATTCTTGCAATTCTTTGTCCGTTCATTTTTTGCTGCCGTGCCGGCCGCCGGCGCCGTTCAGGCCGCCGAATGCATAGCTTTGCTTAGCGCTAGGTCAGGTTTTACAGAGGACCAGTTTCCAGTGCTGTGCAGAAGTGTATTTTTAAATCATTTTCGAATTTTTTGGATAAGTTCTGAATTACCCTGTACATATCGCTTTTCGTAATCCTCTCCTTTTATTATAAATATTACTGTAATATATTATACATTTCATATATTCTCTTACACAGTTTGTACAAATATTTTCGCTTATTTACTAATAAAGCCAAGACTGCCTTGGAAAAAGTGCATACTTGTGATTATCTGTTATTAAATTTACTAAATATACACTTACATATTTTATTTAAAAAAATACATTTTTAGAATAAGTTTTTCTTATGAGGAAATAATTTTGTGATCAGCAGAGGTCCTAATTTGTTCTTATTATTCTCTAATAAAAAAGTTATGAGATAAAGTAAACAAAAAACGATTTTTTAATGTAGGTAAATAACCTAAAGAGAGAAAATATTGAACTTAGTACTATTAGTTGGTTGGATATATGTATAAGGCAATATAAAAAAAGTTGCTTAGAATAAATGTATTTTATTTAGAAATCTAGAACAGGTAAGAAATACCTTTAGTAATAAAATATCTTTTTTTAATAGAGAATTTGTTGCTCCTTTTTGTTCTACAGGGTGTTAAAGTTGAAAAAATATTATAGATTTTTTGCTATATTTTAAGTACGTATGAACCGATTGTTTTGAACATTTGTAGATTTACGTTTTTTGAAGTGGCAAATACGAATATGCCAACAGTGTTGGGGTCACGTCTAGGAGGCGCTAGTTATACTGCCCTATCAATGTAGAAATATGTCTAACTTTTTGTATTTTACAATTTTGAATTTTTTAATTAGAAAATATTGAACTATGTTCAATTGTGAATACAAAAGATATACTTGTTACAAATCGATAAACTCAACCGTTTTCAAGATACAGACATTTCAAGTTTTTGAGACACGGCGGGAATTAAATTAAAAAAAATATTTTTTCCAAAGTAGTAGGCATTGACATAATAAATTCACAGTACATTATATCCGAGAAGTAAGAGGATATTTTCATAGAAATTTCTGGCACCGTTGGATTGGACACGGTAGCGAAGTACCTTGGCCTGCACGTAACCCTGATGTAAGTCCGCTGGATTTTTCTTTTGGGCCTATCTTAATTCTCTAGTTTACAAAGACATTATTAATAGTCAAATATTCAAGAATCAGTTCATATTATCAAACAACATAGAACTTTATTTTTTAACATCAGATATTATGCATAAAAAAAATTCCAGTTGCTGTAATTGTCTTAATTCTTAATTCAGGCTAGGTATCTTATGACCTGCTAATTTTCTAAATTAATTCCCGCCGAATCTCAAAAACTTAAAACGTCTGTATCTCGAAAACGGTTGAGTTTATCGATTTGTAACAAGTATACCCTTTTTATTTATAAATGAATGTAGTTGAATAATTTCTAGTTAAAAAATATAAAATTGTAAAATATAAAAAGTTACACATATTTTTACATTGATAGGACAGAATAACTAGCACTCCCTAGACGTGATACGAACACTGTTTGCATATTCGTATTTACCACCGAAGTAAACGTAAAACTACAAATTTTCGAAAAAATAGGTCCATACATACTTAAAATATAGCAAAAAAATCAAAAATATATTTTTAACTTTAAGAATGAAAAGGAGCAATAATTGGCTAAGGCATGTTTGGCTCAATCACTATATTTTGACGTTAGCAATCTGCCACTAAGCTGTGTACCATTATTATTAATGACTCACCCATACAGGATAAGTAAATATACCAAATTATTGGGAATACACAGGATGTCCCAGAATAACATGTACAACGGAAGACCACAGATTCGTGGACACAAAATAGGCAGATTTAGGCTAATTCACCTATATCCGAAATCGTTTCGTTTGGCCGCTAAATGGCCTCCAAGTTCGTGAATTTTTTTTTTATTTTGTAAATAACTCGAATACGTATTAATCGATTTTGATTATTTTTGGGGTGTGGACTTTTGCTTTCAATCTACACATTTTGGTGTTATACAGTGTTTTTTTAAACTTACCACTCCTACAAAATTGATGTATGGTGATAATATCTGTTCATAACTTTTTCCTCTTTCGTGCAATAATGACAACTATTTTTTATTGAATAGCTAATACCATTTGGAACTTTTTGGGCCTCTTGTAGAATTTTGATTAAATGAGCGGTTTGGGTACAAAAATATATTTTTTAAATGTATACATTATCTTGCCATATTACAATACTTGACAAAGTGCTAGTAGACTCGGATTTTGTAGGTTGACTGTAATTTCGGTTTGATCTTTAAGGGCCGGTTGTATAGGTTCGAGTTAAACTTCAGATTACTTAAACTGAGGCCGAAGTTTAAACTGAAGTTTAAACTGTAGATCGCATGATGGCGTTGTATAGTTGTTTACCCAGTATCGTTTAGTTAAACTTAAGACGATCAACAGTTGGTATCTTGGAAACTAAAATTTTCTGGGATATGCGAATGTTTGCCAGATGTTTTATTGCCGGAATTTCAAATATTATATAAATTGCTAGGTAGAAGGTTGTTAAAAATTATACCAAAGCAGACTTATTCACATTTATACCTTTCTAGCGTATACACTTATTATTTTAAAAATTATATTTATTCTATAGTGCATTTTTAAGGTAGATTTATGTACTCCAGCAAAATCACCAACTGCAATAAAAAAATCTCTAGATGCAAAAAAGCGCAAAGTAAGCAGTAGTTGAGTTATAGGTTCTAAAGCATGATTCCTACAAAAAATATTAAAAGCATAATACAAATAGGTAGCGATTTTGAAATTATGCAATTTAATTACCATTTGTGTGATGTGTTATTACTCCTTCTATTTGATGTAACAGATACTGGACCCTGTTTTTGATAATAAAAACCTATCAAAAATTCTGTATTATCCTATATTTATCCCCTGAATATTCTTAGTTGGCGAGGTCTTTATTAAAAAAAAAAAACTGATAAATCTTCTTCGTCATCCGTTAGAATTTCTTCAAAAACATTCAATATATCCTCCATTATGCTTAAAATTTCTTATAAATACTCTTATAAATGTAATAAAAGCGAAACACGTGCAGGTTTAGGTTATAATTTGCAGTTTAAACGGTAGTAGTCTTCGGTTTAAGTTTAACGTGGGTTTAAACTCGACTATATAGTTAATCTTAACCTATAAAACGAACATTGATTCCTAAACGGAGGTTAATTTGACATCTTTAGTTTAAACTCAACCTATAAAACCGGCCCTAAGTCATTGTACCTGCCAGTTATGTTTTACCAGAAGCGGAATAATAAATATTCACAATGAACATGTGTAGGCTCAAGAAAATCCACATGTTATGAAAGTGAAACATTATCAACATGAATCATCAATGTTTGTTTTGGGATCATTGTTAGCATTATTATTGGCCCTGTTATTCTACCCAATAGACTGAATGGGATATTTTATTTAAAATTTTTGCAAAACCCGAGTTTTTGGAAGATGTGTCGTTATTACTCAGAGCTAACATGTGGTTTATGCATGATAGCGCTCCACCACATTTCACTGTCGATGAATCGGTAGAGGAGATAATTTTCCTGTTAAATGGCCTGTGCGTTCACCAGACTTAACACCTTGCGACTATTATCTTCGAGACAATTGGAAAACAACAGTGTATGCTTTCACATCTAACACTGAAGAAGAATTGTGAAGGCATATTCAAAATGCCATAAATGTTTAAAAAAATAGCCCTTAAGAACGGCAAACGTTATCCTTTAACTTCGTCGAATTAACTAACCTCTGTTGTAGAAACAACGGTGGTTATTTTGAACAGTTTTTATAATAAGTTGAAATAAATTTAATAACATTAACTTATCGAAAAATGAAGTAACATATGGTATATTTTATCGTAGTAAACAATAATTAAGAATTGACAGGTACAATGACTTAAAGAAGAAACTAAAGTTACAGTCAACTTACAAAATCAGGGACTACCAGCACTTTGTTAAGTATTGTAATATGGGTGGCAAGATAATGTAGACATTTACAAAATATTTTTTGTACCCAAACCATTCATTTATCTAATTAAAATTCTACAAGTGGCCAAAAAACTTCCAAATAGTATAGTCTATTAAATAAAAAACAGTCAATATTGCTCGAAGGAGGAAAAAGTTATGAACAAATATTATCACCATGCATCAACATTGCAGCAGTTGCAAGTTTTAAAAAAACACTCTGTATAACACCAAAATGTATAGATTGAAAGCAAAAGTCCACACCCTAAAAATAATCAAATCG
This sequence comes from Anoplophora glabripennis, assembly GCF_000390285.2. Lineage (NCBI taxonomy): Eukaryota > Metazoa > Arthropoda > Insecta > Coleoptera > Cerambycidae > Anoplophora > Anoplophora glabripennis. The sequence continues at coordinate 37,075 of NW_019417810.1, forward strand.
ATTAATACGTATTCGAGTTATTTACAAAATTAAAAAAAAATCACGAACTTTGAGGCCATCTAGCGGCCAAACGAAGCGATTTCGGATATAGGTGAATTGGCCTAAATCTGCCTATTTTGAGTCCACGAATCTGTGGTCTTCCGTTGTACACGTTATTCTGGGACACCCTGTATAGCTTCATTTCCTGAAAGAAATTGGGAATCTTAGAAGTGATAAATATTCCATTTCCATTTAAAACAATTATATCTGCAACATTCAATTATTTTTAGTTTCTTTGTATCCCAAAAGTATCATTACCAAATTTGGAAAAGAAAGTACTACACTTGAAAATTTTTTCTAAAATTCAAAAATTCATATTTTTCGAGTAAAATTTAAGAATGCATCATGTAGCAATTGTTTCTAAGTAAACTCATCAAAGTAAGTGATAATTACTATATGTAATTTGATACAAGTACAATCTGTTTCTCTCGTTTTTATTATTTGATCTACAATTTGTTGGATGTGTTAAATAAACATTTTTAATATTTAGAAGCATTTAATTACATGGACGTCATAGTTCCTTTAATGCGTTGCCGTTGATATCAGTTAGCATATGATGACATAGGTACTATATAATTTAATTCGAAAACCATGTATTTTAGAAGTATTTTCAAGAGCAATAATCTTTCCAACTCATTCTAGCTAGAGGATCTAAGTTTATAATTTCCAAGAAAAAAAATCGACGTATTTTTCTCAGAATTGCTATGAAAAAATGGATCTCACGCAACCCATTTGCTTGCAAAATATGAGTCATCAATAATCAAAAATTCATAATTTAATTTATTTAACTTTTTTTGCATTAGTTTTCACCAAAGTACATAGTAAAGAACTTTGCCAGTCGTATACAGGGTATCTCATAATTAGCTGCCAACCCTGAACAGGCCGATTCTATGATAAAAAATAAGTAAAAAAGTTCATATGAACATGGGTCCGGAAATGCTTCCTAAAGGCACAGGGACCCATTGAAGAGGGAGGAATGGAAATCATTTTTTTGCAATATCTCTCAATCGCTATGTGATAAATGAATGAAATTTGGTATACACAGCTAAATTTTGATGAGCAATTTGATGGACTAATCCATTTATTTCCACAAGGTCCATTGGGGTGGGTACGGGGGGGCCCTTGGTACTTTGCGTGTGTAACTTTTTCATCTTTGACTTTTTAACAAATTGGACAGCAAATTCCGTTTTCCCGAACTGTTTTACGTTAAAAAGGTACTCTTGTTTCAAATCGTTATCTTTAACGGTTTCTGAGAAAATCGCTCTTGAATTAATCCCACTTTGGTCAATTTCATAGTAATTTAAACAAAAAATAATAATAATAATTTAATACGTAATCAGTAATACACATTATTGATGTAGAACAATTATGATATGATGATTTGTTTATGGCTTTTGCGATGGTAATGCTGCGCGGCAGAACGCGAGTACGGCAGAAGGTTTCCAAACAGAAGGCTGACATCAAGGAGGACATTCCTCACTGTATTCCGCAATTTAGCTGCAACCGTCACTTTTCGAAGGGATCATAAGATGGAAACTTAATTTTGATAACAGACAACAAGCTATTTTAAAAACTGTTCAAAAAACCCTCCACCTTCTCTGATACAAAGTCTTGCCCTACGTGTAACACTTCTCGAAGCTATTAAGATGCTAAAACGGTTTTGACGAATTTCATTGGCTGCATCATTGATACGCTGCAGCAATTCCTCACGGGTATCGACTTCGGTGGCGTAAACTTTTTGATTTAGATATCCCCAGAAAAAGAAGTCCAGCGGGGTTAGGTCGGGAGAACGCGGCGGCCAAGCTACCGGTCCGTGCCTCCCTATCCACCGTCCAGCGAAATTTTCGTTTAGGAAATTTAGAACATTGCGACCACTATGTGCCGGGGCTCCATCGTGTTGAAAAAACATGTTACGTCGTAAATTTAGAGGCAGATCATCGAGAATTTGGGGAAGATTTTCTTGAAGTAAGTTTAAATAAAGATTTGAATTGAGACGTTGTGGAATTTCAATAGGTCCAATCAGAGTGTCGTGAATTATTCCCGCCCATAAATTTATGGAAAACCGTTGCTGGAAGTTTGTTCTCCGAACAACATGTGGGTTCTCTTCTTCCCAATAATGAGAATTATGAAAATTTAATTTTCCATTTCGGGTAAAAGTAGCTTCGTCACACCACAAAATTTTGGAAGCTTGCTCGTTGTCCAGCGACAAAATCCAGCGACAAAATTGCATACGTGGCGCAAAATCTTCTGGTATCAAGCCATGTACACGTCGATAGTGATAGGCATGTAGACCTTGTCGCTTTAATATTCTTCCAACCTGAAATGTTAGTAGCACATCTAATCAATTCTGTTAAGGAAATCTTTAAGATATGTAGTACCGTTGGCCGAGGAACATTTATTTGCCTTGAAATGTTCCGTATGCTAGTCGTAGGATCTTGTTCAATAGCGTCAAGGACCTCCGCTTCCCTATTAATCCTGGGACGTCCTTGACCCGGTGCCTTTCGAAAAGTGGCGGTTGCAGCTAAGTTGCGGAATACCGTAGGGAATGTCCTCCTTGATGGCAGCCTTCGGTTTGGAAACCTTCTCCCGTACTCGCGTTCTGCCGCTGCAGCATTACCATCGCAAAAGCCATAAATAAATATCATATCAACTAACTCTTGTCCCGTAAACTCTTCCATTTTTTTCGCTTAGAACTATTAAATTGGCAATCGGGTTGACAATACTTTGACATAAGAATACCTTGATAATTTTGTTTAAATTACTATGAAATTGACCAAAGTGGGATTAATTCAAGAGCGATTTTCTCAGAAACCGTTAAAGATAACGATTTGAAACAAGAGTACCTTTTTAACGTAAAACAGTTCGGGAAAACGGAATTTGCTGTCCAATTTGTTAAAAAGTCAAAGATGAAAAAGTTACACACGCAAAGTACCAAGGGCCCCCCCGTACCCACCCCAATGGACCTTGTGGAAATAAATGGATTAGTCCATCAAATTGCTCATCAAAATTTAGCTGTGTATACCAAATTTCATTCATTTATCACAAAACGCGATTGAGATATTGCAAAAAAATGATTTCCATTCCTCCCTCTTCAATGGTTCCCTGTGCCCTTAGGAAGCATTTCCGGACCCATGTTCATATGAACTTTTTTACTTAATTTTGATCATAGAATCGGCCTGTTCAGGGATGGTAGCTAATTATGAGACACCTGTATACTATATTATGTACATTTTATTAGAATATCGTTGTTGGTCAAAAATAGTAAAAAGTATGATTATGTATAAAGTTCACTTACCCGTGTATAATTAAAACCCATATTATATAACTAAAACCCATATTCAACTAAATCTATTACAACAAATATTAAAAAAAAATATCCTTAGGGAAACGAGATTTATGAGCGAGCAAACTCTGCCGTCACAGCGAGATCTTAAAACTTATAACTTTGACACCCTCGTGTGAATTTCTATTTACTAAAATAATCAAATTTATTTTACCAGAGATCCCAGAGGACAGGTTTTGTATTTTACGTACATCTTACAAGTACACATCAAAACCTACAGGACAATATTCCCACATTCTATGCTTAGTAATAATAAATTTTATGGCCTACGATCTACCTAATCATAATAGAAACAGTTGCCTACAATAACGGCAACCTTCTCCTATCTGTATATCAAATTTGACTTTTGAAAACAAAACCTCATCAAGTAACCGAATATTTTAACTATTTTAAATAATAGCTATTTTCGAATAAATTACAGAAGAAATAACGGTTACAAATAAGTTATAAAACTAAAATGATTGTACTGCATCTACCAAGGTTTGTGACTGATCATAGAAGTTATAGAAACTTAGTAAGACCCTTAAGAAGGGTTAAGACCCTTCCAAAGGTTTGCCGCATGCGTAGATTGCCACTAGTTATGTTAGGTTAGGGTTAAAAAACACTACACGTTGAGGTTTTCAATGGAATTGAATTGTTGTCCTTTTTATCATTGGAGGGGCAGAGTACCCTTTCTTGACATCGGATATATGTTGAGCGCTTGCACTTCTTTTTTCAATATAATTGTGTTTTCCTTTTTCGTCCATTTTGTCCTAAAAATAGGCGTCCGCAAATTTGGGACATCAGAATAAAATAGCACATCCAAATCTGAAAAAATATAAGGGGTGTTCCATTACAAAGATCAATTATAGATGGCTTTCAGTTGCCCGAACTCAGTATTGAATTATCACCACCCTCTATACGATTCGATAAATCGGAAGATAAGGTTATGCAGCATAGGTATTTAGCTCCCGTTCCTGCAAACACTGTTGCTTTATCTGTCTAACTGTAGAATTCGCACTTTTTAAAGTAGGTTCTGATTTTTTATTTTTTTTCCTAAAAGGCTAAATATCTCGAAAACGGATAATTTTAGGAATAGGGAAACTTAATGAAAGTCACCTTAAAATGAAGCGTAGAATCTAAAAATGTACAGTGTTTCATTTAAAATAATAAAGGTGACGTCAACTTCCGGTATAACCGGAAGTGTTACAGGAACAAAATTATTAGATTTGAAAAGAGCACACCCAATCGCCCTAGTATGCCAATTTTCAAAATTTAAATCGAAGTAGGTTCTGAAATAATCTAATAGCCTTTGAGCCACCCAGTATTTATATGGTTAACGATATATAGATATGGTATAACAAGGATTTAATAAAATAAAATAATAATAATAATTAATAAATAAT
>NW_019417811.1:0-3791 GCF_000390285.2 Anoplophora glabripennis
GCTGGAGACCTGGTGCCGGCTCCGGATGGCGGCAGCCCGGTGGCAGCCTGGAGTGACCTTGAAGTGCGTTAGAACTCTCATAGAACAACTACTAAAGTTTCTTTTACAGAAAATTCAGAAAACACCATTTTGATGAACACTAAAAGCTGTGGCGAGTCAGTAACATCCGTCGACTCGTCCATTTGCCATGAGAAATACTCGCATTTTGCCAAGTCATTTATCATCTGATCAAAGACGTCATTTGCTATTTCATCAACTCGTCGTGTTACCGTATTCCTCGATAGCGGCACTTCTTTTATCGCCGAAATTATGTCGTTTTTGTTTTTAAAATCATGAAATAAAGATTCTGCCATGCCCAACATAGCTTCTTTTATTATAACTCCGTCAGAGTAGGGTTTTTTATGAGATGCCAGAATGTAACTTACTTTCAAGGATGCTTCTGTGTGAGCCTTTGATTTATTTTTAGCAGTAAAAAAGGTATTTTGTTGAGCGCGTAGAGCAGCTTGCAAGGCTTGAACTTTATTCTTACGCAAAGCAGACTGCAGCGGATACTTATCTGAAATAATAAAAAACAAATGTTATGTAAAAAAGCACCTATTAATATTATGTTTAATAAAAAGCTCTCCCGGCGCACACCTAACGTTTTGCCGCTTAATGTCAATGCAGCCAGCGAGCAGTATACAAACAATTAAAAAAGCAACATTAAATAATTACCTTTGAAATCAGCATGGAGACTTTTATGGTGACGTTCGACGTTCGACCGCTTTGGTGCAGCTACAGAAGCATTGCAGAGTAAGCAGACGGCTTTCTCGCGAACACTTGTAAATAAAAACTCTTCTTCCCATTCCACATTGAAGTTATATGTTTTCTTTTTCTACGATGGTCCAGGTTCATCATTCATTTTACGGCAACCAGATGACAATATTATACGTACGAATCAGAACCTAGTTAGGTATTTATACACAATAAAATATTATCAAGAAACAACGCGTTCATTCAAAACGTGTGAGTGAACTGAGTGACCACTAACTGAACTGACCACCCCCGCGCGGCCCGCGCTACGCGCCGAGTCCGACCGAATGCTTTCTCGGAAGAGCAGGACGACGCGATGACGCACGAGTCGCACCCTCTTGCTTGCTCGTTTTCACGCTGCGCTGAGAGCGGCCGGCTAATGGATGCCTTCTATGCTTATTATTACTTACGCATACATTTATTTCGTGCACATTTTCTTTTAACTAACAACTGATACCTACCTATTTATCGGTATTGTCGGCGGGCACCTAGAAACAGGCCGCGGGCTACCGGGTGCCCGCGAGCTACCGGTTGGGCACTACCATGTAAAGCCTCGAGAGAAATCAATACCACCTATAGATGAAGACATTCCAAATTTACGTACTAATAATTGCGAAATCACAAACAAAATCCGGTTTTGGGCAATTAAAAATAATATAACTCTTTCAGCTCTTACCGAACTTCTGCATATTTTAAATCAAGATATATCCGGTACTTTAAAATTAAATTTTCCAAAAGATGGAAGAACATTTTTAAGAACACCAATCGCTACAACTGATATCAGTACCGCCAGGTTTTTATTATCACATTGGTTTAGAAAGAGGAATAATTAGATCATTGGAAAGATATTGTAATATAAATAAATTACCTGAAGTTATATTTTTAATTTAAATATAGATGGACTTCCACTTACAAAGTGTTCAAACAGTCAGCTATGGCCCATTCTTGGATCACTTGTACTGAAAAATACATATACAGAACCATTTGCAATAGGTATTTATCATGGATACAGTAAACCTGACAATGCGAATTCTTTGATGGAACTATTTGTTCATCAAGCTTATACAATTTTAAACCATTGAATAATATGGAAAGAAATTGAGGGTTTATTTTGCCACCCTTAGACGGCCTCCAAGTGGATGAGCTCTTAGTATGTTATTTACAACCGTATTATATTCAACTTGTGTGATTATCAAGGTGGCTAACCATTGCGATAATTTTTTTCTAATTTTTATTCGGTTTAGGGGCTGATTTTGCAACCCTTAGACGGCCTCCAAGTGTATGAGCTCTTAGCATGTTATTTATGTACTACAGTATTATCTTCAACTGGTGTGATTATCAACGTGGAGTGATTATCAAGGCTGGTGTGATTATCAAGGGATTAATAGTTTCTTGGTATAAAATTTCTAATCAACTTGCAAGTTTTCCTGAATTGAATGACATTCTTGCTAAGTTACTATGTATCTCTTTGTAGATGCTGTTTATAAAAAGTTTGAAATATCTAAGAAGGATTTTGAGGTCCATGTCAAGGATTGGCTACGAAATTTGAAGCAAAGAAGAATAAGGGAGGAAAGTAAAGGGAAAAGAAATAATATCCTTCCAATTTTAGATGTTTAAGGGCTGCCGTTAACTTAGACTTATGACGTAAGCGGCTGGTTCACATTTCCTTAACTTATGCCGTTAACCTGATCGAGCTGATATTTTATATTTTACGGATACGGAAAAATTTGACCAATCAGGTCATTAGTGACCTGACGTTTATTTTTATTCGCGTTTTGTGAGGATTTGTAGCTGATTATTAATATTAGTACTAGCGGTTAAATTATGTTATTTGTGTAGTTATTATATAACATTTTTATCGCAATTTATAGAATTAGAAATGGCAATTTGAAGTCTACATTGTGAACCGTACCTGTCAAATTAACGGCATAAGTTTACTGATTCTAGGTAACCGGAATAAGTTTACATCCATTATAAACCATTGTGGTATTAACTTNATCTCTATTGTGCATGCGTTTAAATCTAGAAATTTTGAATTTACCGCCAATTTGCCGCGATCTGATTGGTCGAGAGACGTGGCCAATTTGAATGCTACGCTCTGATTGGTCGTGGCCTAAAAGTGGAGGAGAGGGGGTAAAATTCGTCAAAAGTTTTCAGACTGAATCTCCATAAGAAAATACATGGGGTTGTGGAGCAGGATCGGCACAGCTATTCTACTAACAGTTTTTAGGCTGAAGTCATTTAGAATAAGAAACAAATATATATTTTTACCTGTTATGTATCATGTCTGCTGCTTACTATGAAAATTGTCTACATTATACACCCTACAGAAATTAAAAAAAAACACAACACTTGAATTGATATAAATTATTAAATGCGTTACAACAAAAAACAATACAATTTACGGCCTTTAAATAACTAGCCATAATGTCTAACATGTTTTCCTCCAAAAGTTAAAGAAAATGATTCAGTTTCCGCAAATATAGACTTGTTTTATTATAATTTGGCGTTACCCTAATAAGAATCTTGGGTGGATTGTACAGATTTATGCAACAGAATATTAAAAATATTTTGAAAAACTTTTATTTCTATATTAATTTTGATTTATCGAAAAATAGAAGACATTTATGGCAAACCACCCTGTATATATATATATATATACAGGGTGGGCCACCAGTAACGCCTCCGTCGCTAGTGACCAAACGGCAAATGTTACAGAAACCTGTTTAGGTGGGTATGTGTAGGTTGATTACGGCTACATTTTAAAAATATTTTGAGATATACAGGGTGTCCAGGAAAAGCGTACCATATCAAAGTTATGTTTTTTTAAATGGAACACCCTGTATTTTACTGCATTTTTGAAAGCACCGTAAAAAAATAGGTGAACTTTATTAAAGGTTCTGCATACCTAGGACTTACAGTTTGTGAGATATTTCAATTTAAGTGAAAATGCAGACTTAGCGTAGAAATTTAATATTAGCAATAAAAAAATAATTTTA
>NW_019417811.1:7400-36699 GCF_000390285.2 Anoplophora glabripennis
TATAAAATATAAAATGATTTTTATACGGTTCAATATTATTTATCTTTGTGCCGCTCGCTACGCACATCGATAGAATCTATAATCGTCTATAGACTGAATTACACTGAACGTCGATCTATATTCTACCTCTGTCTTTTGCACTTGGTAGGGAATAGGGAAATGCTTTTTTAGTGGGTGTAAACGGACTTGATTTATCCGTCCTGAGAAACTTCATAGCATAAGCGTAGACGAGGGGTCTAATTCCATGGTTATAATAAATTTATAAATTTAAAAAAACACAACTGGGACGTTTTAAAATGCTGTAATAATTGAAATGAATCAGTGCCGGTTATAGCAAACCGTAAAAAAATATTAGATGTTAGTTTTTATTATCTTTTTTCAATATTTTCTATATCTTGTTGCCTTTTACGCAGACACGCCAATAGATTTTCGTTCCCGGCACGCTTCATCCCCCTTACTACTCCAAAAGCTAGCGATGAGTCACTCTCTATAATTTCGACCGCGGAGTATAGTCATTAGTCGTACCTAACCTCAAAAAATATTCCAAATCACTAAAATGACACTTTTTCTGGTTGAGTTATAAAGTCTGATCAGACTGATCACAATATCACCAAAATCGCTTATAATCTATTACAGGTAAAGAAATTAAAGTTGATTATTATATCCGATTTATCTGTAGTAGGTATGGGGGCACTTGAGCGTGGGAAAATTTCTAGGACCGTGGGAAAATTGAAACTTGTGTTTTTACCTAATTCCCAAAAATTTGGTCCTTGTCGGCAAAGATCAAAGGATGCCGCCGACAGGTGTTAATTACAGGTGTGCAGCAGGGCCGACTTTGCCCCCTAGGGTTTTGCCCCACCCGGGGCCCCCGTCCCAGGTAGCCTCTAGGGCTTCGCCCCGCCTGGGACCCCGCGCTTTGCCCCACCCGAGGCCCCCGTCCCAGGTAGCCTCTAGGGCTTCGCACCACCTGGGACCCCGCGCTTTGCCCCACCCCGTATAAGCTCTGCCCGCGCGTCACCCTCGCGTAGTATTCCCCGCGTAGAGGTGCTTCGCCTCAAAGGGCCCCACGCTTCGGTGTTGGAGCGCGACAAGCGCTTATCAGTAGATGGGTCTAATAACGTCGTATACGTTTGCGGCGTGCTTGGCGTTATCGGTAGGTGACGTCATTATCGTAACCTGCGGTGTACTTGGCGTTACGGGTCGTTCGCGGTGTACTAGGCGTTATCAGTAGATGTCAGGAGGGTTCGTTACCGTTCGCGGTGTACTAGGCGTTATCAGTAGATGACATCATTACCGTTCGCGGTGTACTTGGCGTTATCAGCGGATGTCGGGAGGATTCGTAACCTGCGGTGTACTTGGCGTTATTGGGGTCTGTATGATTACCTAATCTGGCGTTTGCGGTGTACTTGGCGTTACGGACGTTTGCGGTGTTCTTGGCGTTATCAGTAGATGACGTCATTATCGTAACCTGCAGTGTACTTGGCGTATGGAGGGTTCGTATGAATGGTGTGGGCGGTATGGGTCTAATAGCGTCGTAATCGTATACCGGAATGATATATAAGATTAAAGTGCTGAAACTAAAGGAGACGAAATAGCGGCATGTGTTAAAGGAGGAGGGACATCCTTCTTCAACGGAATCTCAAACGTTCAAGACATATTAATAGTGTTACGTTATTTGTATTTAAAAAAAGCCCCACATATTAGTTTATTGCAATTTGGGTCTGGCAGATATGATAACAAGTAATGAGCGCTGTCCGGATGTGATAAGAAATATCGCGGACAGCAGGCGATCGTTTTAAAAACTGTTGGATGGTTTTATCATCATCCTGTAGACTGTTTGAAGCAAAAAATATTCATTTTAAAAACACTAATCTTAGAGTCTGCATGTGTTGTTCTAGCGAGTGTAAGTGAGTGAGTGATGGGTTTTCTGATTAATATATGTGGATACCTTTGCAATAAAGAAAGGTAAGTTAACATACATTTTCTATATAAAAACCAGTTCGAAAGCTTTCTAACAGAAAATAAATCTTTAATAATATTCCTATAATATCAGATCAAAAAGCATATCGTTTCAAAATCCTTGCGAATAATGCCTGAAAGTGCAAGTAAATTTAACGAAAAATCTTAAACTCTTTTCGAAAATGTCCATTAAAAACATTAATCTAAACTACATTAAAACTTGGAACTGTTCATAAAAAGATCATATTATTTTAATTTCAAAATCTACAGTTAAATAATATCTAGAAACTTAGAACTTACTAGAAAATTTCTAACAGAAAATAAATATTTAAAAAATAATAATTTTCCTATAATCATTAAAAGCATTAATCTTAAAAATCATAACGAAAAAATTCCATTAAAATCATTAAAAGTATTAAACTACATTAAAAACTTGGAACTATTCATAAAAATATCAAATTATTTCAAAATCTACAGTTAAATAATACCAGAAACTACAAGAAAATATCAAAAACTTCTAACCGAAAATAAATCATAAAATCATCAAATAAATCATAAAATCAGATTAAAAAAGAAGAAAATTTATTTAAAAAAATCTTAACGAAAAAATATCAAATTATTTCAAAATCCACAGTTAAATAATACCGGAAACTACAAGAAAATATCAAAAATTTCTAACTGAAAATAAATCATAAAATCAGATTAAAAAAGACAAGAAAATTTATTTAAAAAATCCTATAATCATTAATCTTTACGAAATCGATTAAAAATCATTAGAAGCATTAAAACCTGGAGCCGTTCATAAAAATTCATATTATTTCAAAATCTACAGTTAAATAATATCCAGAAACTTAGAACTTACTAGATAATTTAATTTAAAAAATTATAAATTTTAAAAAACAGACTAAAAACTGGCGTCCGAAAATAAAACCATAAAATCAGATAAAAGCAGTTTAATTTCAAATATCCAGTAAATTTAGTTAAAAACGAGGTAAAAACCAAAAACCTATAACTGAAAATAAATCGTAAAAAATCAATCAAAATCCTATTATTATTTCAGCAGGGAAAAAGTCGCTAATCATAAATTCAAAAACGTGATTTTATTTAATAAATCAGCCAAAAAACAATTAAACAGTAATTATCGAAACTAATAACAGTCATTAACAAGATGGCGATCGAATCTAAAGTATTAATTTTTATAGGCAGAGGAATGGTCCTACATGGAAATATACGTAAAATTGAGAGCGGCATGGAAAGGCGCGAATACAAGAAGATCATTTTAATGGCCAAAAGCAAATCAGAGAACAACAGAGACGCGGAGATCCGACGGGTAAGTTATTACTTGCATGTCGTTGCTTCCAGTTTCTGCATTTTTTCAGATCGCGTCGTAAATACAGATTTAATACACAGTCTTCTATACTGGCTTAGATCTGTATCGCGTCGTGTAGGGATCTATCTTAAACGATTACCTAAGGGTAATCATTGGATTTTTCCTTACCAACGAAAAAAGGGTTCAGCCAAACGCGAAAATACTTAAATCCGTTCGTGAACGCGAAAGGCCTTCGGGCTATCGAAACGAAAAAACGGCTGTCTTGTGATAGGAAATACGCGCTGTACTCCCAGCGCCATTCAAACATCTCGACGGCTGTGTTTCAAACTAAACAGATCCGTTGTGATGATAAGCGGCTTTTCAATGGCTCTTTACCATTAAAAAAAATATTCAAAATTTTTAATAATTTCTATATTTAGTAAATTGCGGTCTTCATAATTTGTTATATTCCATATTTTAATTTTTCATAAAAAATTTTCTATTTTTGTAGTTTGATGCAATTTTTTCATAAATTTTTAGTAAAGTACAGTAAGACGTAATATTTAATTTTTCATAATTTTTCTGTCTTTAGTAAAGTAGGTGCAGTAAGACGTAATTTTTTCATTAATTTTCTATATTTAATTTTAATAAATTTTTCTATATTTTTCACAATTTTCTATATTTAATTTTAATAAATTTTTCTATATTTTTCATAAAATAATTTCTCTATATTTAGTAAAGTAAAGTTTAACGCAAAATTTTTACATATCTAATTTTTTCATAATTTCTCCGTTTTAGTAAGTACAGTAAGACGCAATTTATACGTAATTTTTCATAAAATAATTTTCTATATTTAATTTCAATAAATTTTTCCATATGTAATTTTCTATATTTAATTTCAATAAATTTTTCCATATGTAATTTTTGATAAATTTTTTCTATCTAGTTTGACGTAAAATTAAATTTTTCTATATTTAGTAAAGTAAAGTTTAACGCAAAATTTTTCAATATTTAATTTTTCATAAATTTTTAGTAAAGTATAGTAAGACGCAATTTTTCATAATTTTTAGTTAGACGTAATTAATACACAAAATAATTTCAAATAATTTCTTTATTTTCCATATATAATTTTCATAATTTCTCCGTTTTTAGTAAGTACAGTAGGACGTATTTTTTCATTAATTTTTACATATTTAATTTTTTCATCATTTTTCTGTCTTTAGTAAGTACGGTTTGAATTAATTTTTCGTAATTTTTCTATATATAGTAAAGTAGTAGTAACGCTAAATTTTTCGTAATTATTTTTAGTAATTTATCTATTTATTTTTCATAATTTTTCCGTTTTTAGTAAAGTACAGCTTTGATCTAATTTCTACGTAAAATAGTTTTTTCTGTCTTTCATAAAATTTTCTATATTTTTTTCATAAAAATTTCTATATTATTTTTGACGTAATACTAAATTTTTCTATATATTTAATATTTCATTAATTAGTAAAGTACAGATTTTCATAATAAAAAATTACGGTTTGAGGTAATTTTCGTAAAAACTTACCAACTGAACCAAGGAAACGTCACAGAGCGCGGGGTTATAGGGTGGGGGCGGTTCTTTGATAGCCATATGGGGCCTCAACAACAACAGCAAGTTGGAAGCCCCGGCAACTCAATTCCACAAAATATGTTCGCACGCATGCGCACAAACGAAAGCGTTATCTATACATGCCCCTTGAAGGCGACGACCCTTATCTTATTAGGACTGGTATTACAGACGCCAAGAGCTGTACTCTCCCGCATGAAAGCGGTACCTGTCACGCTAACGTGAGGAAGAAAGTCGACCACCAGCTCACCACCAAACCCTCGCGAGCACCACACCTCCGTACACCTCAACAGACCAGCGAAGAAAGAACGATTATAAAAGCTTAAGATGCGCACCGTTACCACCACGCATATCACGTGCTTTCTACATCTTACGTGTGCTATCAGCTCGTATGTGCTTCGATTTCCACACAAAACGTATCAGACTAGGCGGAATCTTAAAATTAGCATTGATTCTTATGGCCGGAACGCACAAATCGTGGATATCAGGGGGCCTTTTTGTTATCGGTTAGCCGTTGTTTGACGAGCTCGCGCGCGTGGGCGTAATTATCAAGTGTGCCACAACTTACACGTGTTTTAATGGGGAAAACGCTACACTTTGCCAAATATCGTAAATTAACACTGATTCTAATGGCAAAGACGCACAAATCGTAAACTTTAAGAGGCCTTTTAGATATCGACCGTTAGGGACAGGTTCGAGATTAGGTTTCGAGCGGAGTATAAAAGCCGGATGCGGCGGTATATCTGGTATTTCCATTCAGTACGCTGTCTTGAGTCTTATCTACACGCGCTGTTATCATATTTGATTTTTTTTTAAAAAAAGGTGTTGAAACGTCTTCAATAAAGGTGAGTTTTTTAAAATATGGCGTGTCGCATATCAAATTAAACGTCTTGCAGTAAGATAGTGGGTTTCATCGATTTTTTTCATTTGTTCGCGATCGATGATATGCTTGCCCCTAGTAGGTAGAAAGCACCCACTATCTTTTCGTTTTACTCATTTTCAAAATTTTTCATTTTTGTCTTATACTTTTTGTGAGAATATACGCCCTATTTTTTTAATCGAACACATCTTAATCACGTGACCTCTTTTCAGGTCTCAAAATTATATCTCGCCGATACTAGTTACCTGAAAGGTAATAACTACGCACCCCATACGGCCTTCTAGCCAGTTTATCTTCAATCTTTGAAGTGTTAAGATCACATATAGTTTTCTTCTCGCGCGCTCTACGCTATTCAATCAACTTGTAAGTTTTTCAAGTTTACCTTCGACAAGGAGCGTTTATCAGCTTTTGGTATCTTTCAGAAAAATTCTATTACCACTGCAAGATGTCTAAATTTTCGATCATTAAAGACACAACCCGCATGGTCCGCCGCTTCAACCTGATGGGACGAGCCTTGGAATTTAAAATTAAGCCGGTACCCGTTGGTGAAGAGCCTGTTGGATGGGTCAAGGAAGCCGTCAACCAAATAATTCAACAGGGAACCGAACACCTTAACCCCGAAGACCAGGTGTCTTTCTCGTTTTGTTCCAAGGACTTTGCCAGAGGTGATGGCTGGGTCCGCTTTAAACCCGCTAAAGAAGTTACCTACGACGACGTATGGGATGTCATCTCCGCCGTATATCAGTCCAACTCCGCAGGGCTCAACACTGAGACGTTCTGTTTAGGCGTGACATCGGTTAAGATGCCTGTCGGGAAAGGACGTGGCGAAAAGTACAATACCTTCAACGAGGAGTGTGTCAAGCGTCGCGGTATCATCGTCATAAACAATAAAGACAATTTATGCCTGCCCCGCACCCTCGTCGTCGCCACGGCTCATGCGGACAAGGACGCCGAGTAAAGAAAGGTGCGCAGAGATATCGGAAAGCTGCAGATTCTGCGAGCTCAAGATCTGATGCGGGTGGCAGGGATTGTCATACCTGAAGAGGGCGCAGGTATTCACGAACTACAAGAGTTCCAGCGGTATCTCTCCGACTACCGCATCGTCGTGTACCAGTATGGCAGCAAAGGCCGCGACGTGATATTTAAGGGCTTCACAGAGGGCCCGTCGTTAAATTTAATGTATCACGAGGGACACTATAATGTCATCACGTCGCTGACGGCGGCCTTCTGTTGTGATTATTACTGCGAGAGGTGCAACATACCGTACGACCACAAAAACAAACACAGGTGTGGAGGTATCTGCCCTGCGTGCCAGCAGTCGCCAGCATGCCCCGAAGACATTGCCGTTACCTGTTCCGACTGTCAGCGTAGCTTCAGGGGGCAGCAATGCTACGATAACCACTTGACAAATATCTGTGCTCAAATTCGCCGTTGCCCCGACTGTCTCAAGGTGGTAAAAAAGGGCAGAACCCATATCTGCGGGCAGATATATTGCAAGATATGCAACGTCCACGTCCCCGCAGACCACTTGTGCTACATGCAACCCAACACAGGGAAGCCGAAGACCACCGATCTTCTGTTCGTCTTCTACGATTTGGAGACGCAGCAAGAGAAGACGAGGCCGGACGGGTCCCTCCTGCACGAGCCTAATCTCTGCGTAGCGGCCAGCAGGTGCGACGCGTGTATTGACGAGAAAAACTTATATTTCTGTCAAAAGTGTGGATACCGACTAGTCGTGTACAAGGAAGCAATTATAGACAATTTTCTAAAGTATGTGTTCGCTGCTAGACAGAAATTTAAACAGGTGGTGGTCATGACACACAACGGCCAGGCTTTCGACCACCAGTTCTGCCTGAATTACATCCTGACACAGACGGACCTCACCCCCGAACTCATCATGCGGGGTACCAAAATAATTTCCATGGTGGTGGGGAATGTTATGTTCCTGGACAGCCTAAATTATTTCCCCATGGCACTGTCCAAGTTGCCCAAGGCTTTCGGCTTGGGCAATAATTTCAAGAAAGGTTACTTCCCTCACCTGTTTAATACCTCAGCCAACGCAGATTACGTGGGCCCCTACCAGCCGCCGAATACTATGACCCTGATAATATGAAGGCGGAAGATCGTGCCAAGTTCCTCGAGTGGCACGAGGAACACAGGGATGACGAGTTCGATATGCAGCGCGACCTCGTCGAATATTGTATATCGGACGTGGAGATCCTGACGGCTGCATGTCTCAAGTTCCGACAGCAGCTGATGGAAACGGGGAATGTCTGCCCGTACACGGAAGCCTGCACTATAGCCTCTGCGTGCAATAAGGTGTACAGGCGCAACTTCCTCAAGCCAAACACCATCGGCATCATCCCCAAAGGCGGCTACAGATGGCGCGACAACCAAAGCAAGATAGCCATACAGTGGTTAGTGTGGGAGGAACACCAGCGACAAATAAACATTCAACACGCTGCTAAACAGCAAGAATCTCGAGTCGCCGGTGTAAAAGTCGATGGGTACTGCGAGGAAACCAAGCAGGTGTTTGAGTTTAACGGCTGCTACTTCCACGGCTGCCCCACCTGCTTCAAATGTAATAGAGACGCTCCTATGCCCGAAGACCCCTCCCAGACATTAAACACTCGACACGAAACCACTCGTGCAAAGATACAAAGACTTCGAGACCTCGGTTACGAGGTCGTTGAAATGTGGGAATGCGAGTTTAGAAGATTAATGGCGCAAGACGGGCAAATCGAAGACTACACTACCAATCACCCCTTAGTTACGCTAACACCGCTAAACCCCAGAGATGCTTTCTTCGGAGGCCGCACAGGGAACACGGTCGAATACTACAAGTGCGGCCCAGGCGAAAAAATCAAATACGTTGACGTATGCTCCCTGTACCCCTGGGTCTGCAAATACGGCAAGTTCCCCGTAGGCCACCCTAAAGTTTATGTGGGCGAGGAATGTCCTACAGATCTTCGCAATGTTAACGGGGATGTTAAATGCAAGATCCTCCCTCCCCAGAACCTCTACCACCCGGTGCTCCCCGCCAAGATGAATGACAAGCTCATGTTTGTTCTCTGTCGCACCTGCGGAGAACACATGAACACGAGCGAAGAGTGCCGACATAGCGACGAAGAGAGAGCCCTTACAGGTGTATGGGTGGTGGATGAGGTACATAAAGCCCTTGAAAAAGGGTATCGTCTGCTGACGATCCACGAGATATGGGCCTACGACGTTCAGCAGTACGACAAGACCAAAAATGTATCTGGTTTATTCACCAGTATGATGAACAAGTTCGTCAAGGTAAAACAGCAGGCGTCCGGCTGGCCCACCCATTGTACCACAGACGAGGAGAAGGAGCGTTACATCGAGCAATTCCTCGAGAGGGAAGATGTTAAGCTCGAGTCTGCGGAGATCTTGGAGAACCCTGGGCTACGGTCTCTCGTAAAACTCATCTTGAACAGCTTTTGGGGAAAACTGGGGCAGAGGGAGAACCAGCCCAAAACATCTATTGTGAGAAACCCCGCTGAATTCTTCAGCATGCTCACAAACCCCAGCATCTACGTTAACTCGGCGCTCCCGATCAACGAAGACACGCTCGTCGTTAACTGGGAGCACAGGGAGGAGGCCTACGACCCGCTCGCTACCGTAAATGTCGTCATAGCCGCTTACGTCACTACCCAGGCACGCTTAAAGCTGTACAGTTACCTGGAACAGCTGGGCGACAGGGTCCTGTATTACGATACGGACTCTGTAATTTACGTGGCTAAAGACGGAGAGTACGACGTACCAACGGGTGAATTCCTCGGCGATATGACGGACGAACTGGAAGGATACGGACCCGGAAGTTACATATCCGAGTTTGTCAGTGGCGGTCCGAAAAACTACGCATACAAGGTCTTCTCCACCAGAGATAATGAGGAGAAGGTCGTGTGTAAAGTTAAGGGTATATCCCTTAACTACTCAGCCTCACGACTGGTAAATTTCGACACCATAAAAGATATGGTGTTGGATACTTCCACCAGCCAGGTATGCGTAGCCTCAACAAACATCTTGAGGACCAAGGAGCACGAGGTGATAACCGTACAGCAAACCAAGCTGTATAAACCTCTCTCCTGCAAGAGACGGTTCCTGGACGACCACAACTCGGTGCCCTACGGATGGAAGAGACCTAAGCTTTAACCTGTTTTTCTATGTGTGTGTAACATTCTGTATATATATATTTACTAACTTGTATTCTAATTTAAATAAAAAATTAATTTTATCGCTGCTTTTAATTTTCCTGGTAATTGTGTGTGTGTGTTTGAGATACTAATAGTAGAGAGTTGAAAAACATTTCTCAATTAACCACGTCTTTCAAGTTAATTATTGCAAGGGTTAAAAATAATACTCAATCATATGTTACAAGTTTTTATTAAGGATATCTGTACATAACATTACAATACATTTCCCCGTAATTTTTACATTCACATTTTTTAAATAAATTCTCTGAGGCTTCATTACTGCAAAACGCCGTAAACTGTTCACGTTCTTTCACATGGTGTACATTTGTTGTGGCATGTCCTTTTCTACGATGCGCCTCCAGCGTATAAATGTAGTTGAACGTCTTTGGATTTGAATGCTTGTTGAAGGGGTCAAAGTTCATTTTAGACAGCAAGGCAAACGATACAGGTTTTTCGTCTTCATAACGTATATAACACGAAGGCTGTTTATCCAAGTACCATTGATTAATTAATACATCGTCGCGAATATTTAGCTTCCTTATCTCTCTCAAGGCTTTTGCTTTAAAGTAGAACGTGGTTTTCATTTTCACAACTTGTCACTACCAAGAACAAGACAAGAATGAGGCGCTTGCTCAAGGTATTCTTATTATTATGTAGGTGTGTGTGGAGGGGGTAAGCGCTGTTTAATCTATTTCTAGCATTTTATTAACGTCATTTACAAAAATTTCAATAGGCGCGTTTACAAGTTTAAAATCGTTGTATTTGCATGTAATATACGGTATTTCGTCCTTGATACGATTAAAAAGGCTGATACTGTTGGGATTATACTCCAAATCAGCCACGACGCGCGCTTTCGGGTGCTTCTTCTGCAACCTCTTCAAGGATTGCGGGAAACGTCTTTTCTGTGTTCTAATGATATAGTACTCGGCCGCTTGATTTTTCTGTATTATAGCAAACATGTGTCGTTTGTTCGGGTTAACGACCTTTGGACTTATATCTTCTACGTAATTTTCCAACTTTTCATTCCGGGTTTTTAATTCGCGCAACTTGGACATTAGAGCTTCATTATCGTGTTGGTAGTTGGTCTTGAATTCGTTAACCAAATATTTTTCGATTATTTTACTGCATTTCATGTAGAATTCCGGAGATACCCAGCAAGCGATATCCAGGAACAACCCTTTGGGCAAGTAGGTGCCAGAAATAATCGTATTGTACACGGGGCTCTTATTGCCTTTTACCGTGTAGGAGGGGCCTGGGAACGTCGCTGGAGAATCCGAGGAATCACTTTCCGATGCATAATATCGCAAAAGTTCTTTTGATCTTTTATTACGTAGCCAGTTATCAAATCTTCGGCTGCCATCCTGGCATAGCTTTGTAGCGTTAAAGTAACCGGTGTCCTTGTCGACAATAATCTTAAAATCTCCATATAAACCGTACCAGTATTGGTCTTGGATTTGCTCGAAACAAACATCTCTTAGACTTGACATTTTGAGCACGTCTGAACACTTTGAATGTTAGATGAAGAATGATTATAGACACTGTGATGACTATATTTATTTTTTTCTTAGCCCGATGCCGCTGAGGACCATTCCAGCCGATGTCTGAAGACGTCGATTGCGTAGGCGCGTGCGCAGCTCTAGACGCCGCTACACCAGGTGGATGACTCTCTGAAGAGGTAAACTACTGAATTATTCCCATATTATGTAGCTTGTTGATAATGTCACTACAGACACGATGTTCTTTAGTCAAACCACACTCTTCGATATAATAGCGTAATTCATTTACAAGTTCGTCGGGATCGTCTTCGTCGCAATCTGATTGTTCATCATCATCATTTGATGTTTGGAGAGGTCTGTATAAATATTTTCTATTACAGGTACTGTTCTCGTCATTACTGTTTGTGTCGTCGTCTGCGGTTAGTTCGCTGTTATTGTGTTTGTTTTTCCTGTGCGAGATTAAGTTATCTTATCTTGTAAATTTCTTTCCACATATGTCACAGGGAAAAGAGGCGGCGGATTTATGCTTGTTTGCGTGGCGGCTAAGCCCGCTTTTATATGCAAAACACTTGGAGCAGATGTTACACGTATACATGTTTACTCTTTGAATAGCAGACGAGAAATGACCATGCATGCGTAGATTATATCCTTTTATTATCCTTTTATTATCCTTAATTACGTGACGGTTACCCTTAATTACACGACGGTTATCCTTAATTACGGAACGGTTATCCTTATTTTACGTGACGATAACGGCAATGTGACTTAGACCTAGCGTAGGTGTTATCCTTTTTTTGATGCGTGTAGTAGTCGCGGATGATTTATCTCCCGGATGCTCGCTCTCATACACAATCGAGATGTCTGCCTGCGAGCGTTGTATCAAAATTTTTGCTGACTCCGACACGCCTAATATCATATATTCAAACGTCGAGGTTTTTCAGAGCGGGGCTATAGTCTTCATTACGTTTACAGTGTGTGAGATATTCTTCGTTTTGGTAGAAGTGCCTGTTGAGGGGTGCAGTGTGGGGGACCTGATGCAGATTATGCTCTATGATGAAGTTGGTGATTTGGATTTAGTGGTACATTTTTATTTGTCTGAAGAAGAGGATTGTCTGCCGGTAGAGGATGATGATATAAGAGATGAGTGGGACGTAGTGATATCGCGTAGTTTAAATGCGTCAGGGGACTATTACCTAGCGGGTTTTCCCCGTGAGGAATGAGCTATTTCCACACCACCCCGGAGGTAAGCTCGCGGCGCGTTGCCTTTTTTTATAGTGGAGGCGTCCCCTGTAGGCCTACAACCACCATCCAACCGCTTAGTCCAGCTCGTAGAGATCTGCAGGGCCTATCAGCTCCAACAGATCTTCCTTATCCTCTTCCTTAACCTCTTCCTTATCCTCCTTACCCTCCTCCTTACCCTCCTCCTTATCCTCCTCTTCCTCCTCCTTATCCTCCTCCTTATCCTCCTCTTGCTCCTCCTTATCCTCCTCTTGCTCCTCCTCCTCCTTATCCCTCTCTTCCTCCTCCTCCTTATCCTCCTTTGGCTCCACTACGCTAGGACTTGTTGCCAGTATTATTTTAGATGTTTTTATAAATTTTTTACATACTTACATCTCTGGGGTCATTTCCTCGTAGCATCTGAAAAAAATATAATATTAAATTCTCTACAGTTTTAATCTTTTTATACTTACTGCAGATCTAATATAATCGTTCCGTCATAGCTAAAAAAAGAATGTTTTGTATTGCGTAATACTATTTATTTAAAAACTTACAGATTACCAGGAATTTCCCCGTATTTTTTATAGTGCCTGAAAGCTTCGATTAGACTGATTTTTTAAAAATTCATATACTTACTCGACGGTTTCTTTGCAGAAACAGAAACAGCTGTCACACACCGCGCAGTAGTACATTTTTGAATAATGAAAAATAAGGAATTGCGGAAGTATTATCTGTTTTGCAAGTAATTTGCGTAGGTGGTAGAACGGCTCGTGTATCCTGTTTTTGATTACTGAGAGAGATGTTCCCCGTATATTATCTCAAAATTCCAAATGGATCTACTGCGTGTGGCTCGTGTAGAAACTGTTAAAGTGTGTCCCTATTGTAATCATGTTTTTGCCGTAAAAGACTTTAGGAAACATTTACGCAGGCATCGATATTGTGTGGCGTGTAAAAGACGGTTCTATAAGGTTCATACCTATAAGAGACATATGCGCCAACACCACACACACGACGTTCGTCCTTTTCCGTCTGATTGAAACTTCTAATTATTATTATTATATTTTCAGGTAGTTCCTGTCTACAGCGAACATGGCCAGACGTGTACAGCGTGGAATGCGTCAGGTATGTGTACTTTAGGATATTAAAATAATCTTCTTGTATTCGTACCTTTCCAAAGCTCCTCTTAATTTCAACCGCCCCGAGTTATAATAAACAAGGAAGATCGAACGCGTCTATTACTTGCATCTGAACATCTAGGTTTTCTTTATTTTTAAATCTTTAAATTTAATGCCTTTTCAATCCTCGGTAGGCTAATCATGGGTCTTCACTGGGATCAACGTACAAGACCTTTATTCATTTCAACAGCTGGGTAGTCGTTTTCTTTTTGAAACGCTACACTTTCCAGCGCCGCTCTCAATAATAATGGAGAAGACATCTAACCTGTTGCGTTCTATAGCAACTAGGTCTTCATCAAAAAATTTGATACTATGGACTCGCCATATAATGCCTCGCGCCCCGCGGGTGTCCAAGATATTATTGCAATTTTTCTGTATGTTTACTATAGCCGGCACCTTCTTGTATCAGTAAGGAGCAGTCATCGCTTCACTTTCCAGCACCACCCTCAATTTTATATATGTAACGCTCCTTGTCTGACTGGCTAGAGCAGTGCGCGGGCCAGCCGGACGCCTGCTGTTTCACGGAAATGAACTTGTTCATCATCCCCGTGAACAATCCTCCGATCTTTGTGGCCTTATTATATTGATCTATTTGATAAGACTATATCTCGTAGATCTCCAGCAGGCGATACCCTTTTTCAACGGCTTTATGTATCTCTCCTCCATGACGAACGCATTTCACTTTCTATCAGCGAGGAGCAGTCATCGTTTCACTTTCCAGCACCGCTTTCGATTTCCATAATTTCATATATATTCTTTCGTTTTACTGGCTTTAATAAGTAGCTGTATTTGCCGATTTATTAATTTAACAAAATTTTGAATACCGTGTGTACGACTTCCGCGTACACCTTCTTCCATTTTTCTACGGCTTTATGTACCTCTCCTCCATGACGAACGCATTCACCGCCTTCGGGTCAGTGAGGAGCCGTCGTCTTCGTTTCACTTTCCAGCACCGCTCTCGACTTCCATAATTTCATATATATTTGTTTCCATGGTTTCATATATTTTTCCCTGGTTTCCCCAATAAAGCGTTTATTAATAACTTGTATAAATTTTTCTCAAAGCCTTTTTTAAACAGTTTGACTTAATGTCGGGGCTCTGGTACGTGTTCCGAAGAAAATAGTTTTAATTAAATTTTCATCTAAAATTTTTAGTAAACGAAATGTATTTTCCTTAGTTATCGGAAGTACATCTGCCCTACCCGGCAGGTCATTCGCGATATTTTCCGAAACGTTTTAAATGCCCCAAACTCGAACCAATTTCATACTTGCTTAATGCGCCCAAATATCCTTCTGTCTATTTCCTCATAGAAACTTCATGGGCTTCAAAATGGGCCAATTTCTCCCTTATTTCCTAGCCTTCTTTACTCTAGGATCGCCAGCCTCTATGAAATTGCGGTAACCAACCCCTTTGGAGTAGAGACTGCTCCCATTATCTGCGAGATTACTTTGGAGTGGAGGTTACCTTCTCTTCGCGCTCTCTGTTGTTCTCTGATTTGTTTTTGCTCTTCTATATTGTCTAGCTATCCCTTGCCTTGAACTCTTCCACTGCGATCTTTCTTTTCTTTCTAGCTCTGCTTCTTGTGAGCTTCCTCCGCTATTTTTATATGGTTTTAATACTATATTCTTCAGCATGCTCCCTGTAGAACTTTCTAAGAAAATAAAGAAATTATTTTTGCGTATTAATTATTTTTGCGTATTAATTATGAAAGGCAGAAAAATTATGAAAAATTAAATATTGACAAATTACTCTATAAAAAATAATATTACACCAAACTAAAAATGGTGCAATTATTTTATGAAAAATATAGAAAAATTTATTAAAATTAAATATAGAAAATTGTGAAAAGTATAGAAAAATGTATTAAAATTAAATATAGAAAATTACATATTTTTTATAGCTTTTTAATCGTTCTCCTAACTATTTCGATAGTATTTTTACCTTTTGTACACATACTGAGATTTTTTCTCATTCCGTGCCTCTGCTCTAGGTTCCTCCCGGACTACATCTACCTGCAGTAAGAAGAAGCGACCACGTGACAACACCTGGGTTTTAAAAGAAGCGACCACGTGACAACACCTGGGTTTAAAAAGAGGTATTGTTCTGTCTCTGTTGTGGCTATGTAATAAATTATTATTCACAGCTTTTGGTTTTCTTGATACATTTGCAATATTTAATACAAATAACGTAACGCTGTTAATATGTCTTGAACGTTTGAGATTCCGATGAAGAAGGATGTCCCTCCTCCTTTAACACATGCCGCTATTTCGTCTCCTTTAGTTTAAGCACTTTAATCTTATATATCATTCCGGTATACGATTACGACGCTATTAGACCCCAATAACGCCAAGTACACCGCAAACGCCAGATTAGGTAATCATACACCGTTATTAGACCCAAGAACACCGCAGGTTGCGAATCCTCCTGACATCTACTGATAACTCCTAGTACACCGCGAACGGTAACGAACCCTCCGTCTGACGTCATCTACTGATAACGCCAAGTACACCGCATTAGACCCGGCTACTGATAACCGCCAAGAACATCGCGGCTACTGATAAGCGCGCGGCCGCGTTGGGGGCCCTGTGGAGAAGCCCCTCGCGGGACATACTCAGGCATTGAGGCTGCTTACGTGGGGAATCCTACGCGGGGCACAGGGAGCAAAGCCTTGGGTGACGCGGGGGCAGAGCTTATGCGGGGTGGGGCAAAGTCCTATGAAGGGGCCCCAAGTGGGGCAAAGCCCTAGGGACCGAAGTCGGCCCTGCTGCACACCTGTAATTAACACCTGTCGGCGGCATCCTTTGATCTTTGCCGACAAGGGTCAAATTTTTGGGAATTAGGTAAAAACACAAGTTTCAATTTTCCCACGGTCCTAGAAATTTTCCCAGGCTAAGGTGCCGCCATACCTACTATCTGTTATTTACAAAATTTACCCCCAAGCCGTATCACTTCTTTAACCCTCTCGTGGTAGTTCCAATAAGGCGCCTGAAGATACACATAAAAAACACGAAATATTGGATAGCATCACTCAAACGCTATTTTTCAAAAAGTCTCTGGTGCACTGACACTTAGATTAGGGTTTTGATCAAACCATTTTAATTTCTGAGTTCATTGACTGAATCCACATACTGAAACAAAATTCGAAATAGTATTTGCCGAATTGATTAAGGCTTACATAAGAATTAATTCCGTCCTTTCAGTCCTTTCGATATTTTTAAATTCAACAGGTTAAACAATATATGCTTTTTGTGTTTAATCGGGTTGACGCCGTTATCATGGCTAAGACATAAAGTCTGTAATACATTTTCTTTAGTATAATATGCAGAACTTCTAAAAAGGATTTGTTCTTTTTATATGGAACATACCTTTCATCATATCACATGCTCGTTTGGAAAAAAACATAAAAATATGGTGGTCGCACTTTATAACTATTATAGCTTTTGAGGTTAGGTACGACTAATGACTAGTTGGGTTCAAACGGATGTAGGAATTCGATTCAGTGACCCCAAAAATATAAAGATATGTTGGTTACACTTCATTCCTAAAAGTGGAAAAGTGTAATCTTAGCAATTTGCGCTACTTTTTTGAGGTTAGGTACGAACTCTGACTAGTTGAAGTTATATTGATATCAGAATTGGTTTCAGCGATCCCGAAAACATAAATTGTGGTGGTTAGACTGTGGTTACTCATAGTAGAAACGCTTTATTTTAACGATTTAAAGTATTTTTAAGGTTGGGGACGAACAGTGACCAGATGGGTTTTAACGAATATTGAATTCGAAATCAGCAACCCCAAAAACGTATAGATATGGTGATTCAGTCTTCAATGCAGTATTTTTATGTTTGTTATCTATCAATAATGCTCATTAAACAGAATTTTCCATGATTGCGGACGCCATATTGGAACCGCCATGATGTTTTTTTAAAATCATCAGACGGCCTTCGATAGAGTTTTTAAATACGAAGATTTTGACACGTCGAACGTCAATATTGATGCATTTTTATTCTGGGCAGCCCACTATGCCCGTTGACGTGAAACGCCCGATATATATATATATAAAAACGATTAGAGTATCAATAATTATTGTGTAAAATGACTAACCTTAGCAACTAAAATTTCTGGTGATTTTTCCATGAAACCCTCTATTAATAGCGATATCTACAAATTAATTTTTAAATTTATTGTATGACCTATTAAAATTGCTAAAGAATTTTCCAATTGATTGTTTTATCATGGGAAACGCGATTTTCTCGTAAACGGCCGAAGCAAAGTGTGCATTGCCAAACATACTTTGTTTGGGCTGACTGAGACTTGAAATTAAGATGGATAACTATAACACTAGTTTACAAGGTTTTTATACCCCAGCTGAAAGTTGTTGAATTTTATCTATCCATCTAAAGGTAATCTAGGAAAAATATTTAAAAAATTCCATCACGTCCACATTCAGAATTTTTTATTAAAGAAAAAAATAAGAAAATGGATTAAAACGATAAGAAATAAACTAAAAATTACTGATTTTGGACTTTTTTTATAGGTTTCAGAATCGGTTTCTCTTAAAATAGACCAGCAGTAGTCTCCCAACATATTTTCGTCCCAATATCCTTGATGGCGATCTTCAAAAGCCTTTAAATCCTGGTGAAAATGCTCTCCTTGCTCGTCGCTCATACTTCCTAAATTTTCCGGAAAAAAAACCAAGTGGGAATGCAGAAAATGGATCTTTAATGACATGTTAACACGAATCTTATGATAATTTTGTTATAAATCAGCCACTATGTCTTTATAATTTTCACTTTTATTATTTCCTAAAAAGCTATTAATAACAGTTTTGAATGAATTCCAAGCAGTTCTTTCATTCGTAGATAAAAGGGTACCAAACTTAGGATCACTTATGATTTTGCGTATTTGTGGGCCGCCAAATACACCCTCTTTAAGTTTGGCTTCGGTGATATAAGGAAAAAACTTTTGTAAGTAGTGGAAAGCATCACTGTTTTTGTCTAATGCCTTAACGAAATTTTTCATACGTCCCAACTTTATGTGTAGGGGGGGCAAAATAATGTTATTTGGATCTACCAAGGACTGATGTTTGATGTTCATTTTGCCAGGAATGTACTCGTTTCGAATGGGCCACTCTTTTCTGATATAGTGATGCACTCTGGCCCTGCTGTCCCAGAGACAGAGAAATCAAGAGTATTTGGTGTATCCACCCTGCAATCCCAACAATAAACCTACGACTTTAAGATCACTGCAAACTTTCCATTTGTGTTCTGCGTACTTAATCAGCTTCATTAGAGTACTCATTGTATCGTAGTTCTCCTTGCAATTTACAGCGTGGCCTATTGGAATAGAGGGTTTTGTATTCCCATTACGCAATAAAACAGTTTTCAAACTGTACTTGGAAGAATCGACGAATAAACGCCAGTCTGTGCTAGTGTAATTTTGGTTCATTGCTTTAAAAAGACCCAGAATATCAAAACAAAAATAATACTCCTCTTCTCTTTTGAAAAATTCTGCATACAATTTGCTTCTACTTCTAGCCAATGTAACTTTTGTACAGTGATGGGCAACTTAAAGTCCCCACTAGTTGGGTCGCTCTCATTCTCTCGCGCCCCGCCACAAATAATTTGGTATGTTTCGGACTGGGAGTGTTGTTTGCAAATATACACAGTGGCACCAAAAACTGTTGTATTCAATAGGGTGAATAATAATTAATCCGATAACAGTTGCATTTNGTTTTTAAATACGAAGCTTTTGACACGTCGAACGTCAATATTGATGCATTTTTATTCTGGGCAGCCCACTGTGCCCGTTGACGCGAAACGCCCGATATATATATATTTTTTTTCCTTGCTTTATACCGCGATCGTTGTAGTTTTTTCAGATTTATTAGTATCGAATGTTCTAGAATTCTCAGTATACACACGTCATATCCGTTACCTCCATTTTGTGAACTAGTCACTGTCAATTTCGTTTTTAACCATACTTTTTAGCCGGTCATTTTAGTTGAAATTTTAAGAATATTTACTATACCCTTTTTGCAAATTTTGGTGATTTTTATTTACAAAACTAATTTTATTTATTTCCGTGGTTCAATTGTATAGTACCTTCTTGATTGTCACTTCTGTTCATTAATATCTTCGGGTTGTGATAAAGTAACTTGTTTTGGAATTTTCATTTTCATATTTTAACTTTTGCAATTTTTTAGTAGAATTATTACTGTAAATTTTAGTCATCGAGTAATTTGTTATCGAGCTTAATTTATGTTTTCACCTACAGGGTGATATTTTTATAGTCACATTATACCGTTTCCTTTACATCATTACGAACTTTCTTCAAAAGTTTGTATACAGGGTGAGATTTAGTCCCTGTTACTGATTAAAAATTTAATCATCATTAATTATAAGTAGCATAATTAATAACCTATTTCTATTTGTAACCTTTGAAAATTTTTGCTTGTTTTAAAACTTATTGTACATTATTGGTGATCTGGTTTGAAATTATTTTTCATGTAAACCTGCTCTGGCCTTTGACACAACTACGAGGAATAACGAGTACTCGTACACAGCCTGGGTCTGATCATCGTGTAAGCCCTGCCGTCCGAGCCACCACTGCAGCTGTTGCTGGACCACTTGCCATAAGCCATTGCCATCTACCACCATTGGCTTCCCCGCTTATAACGATGCTCATCGCTTGAGGCACTTGGAGGCAGACAATTTATTACCCATTGGACTGTTGGTGAGGTGTTTTTGTGTTGGCCAGAGGACTAAACGACATATCACTCCGTTCTGTATAACCTTTCTATTTTTCCAGTCATCAATAGTTTAGATTAATATTTATTTGAGCACCTTACAATTTTAAATTAATTCTTAATATAAAGTAGAGTTGTAAAAAAATAGCAAGTGTAACTAACTTCTATATTTTGAACACATTTATTTTAATTTTTGTTTCTTTTTTTATTAAGTCGAATTCCTTAAAGTAATTTAGTACCAGTGGTAAATCACCTGGCGCCTAAACAAGCGACCAGCAGAGACATAGGTTTCCGATTTTACTGAAAGCGATCCCCCCTTGACCCCTGAGTTAGCTGGAGCTAATTTTGAACTTCCACGGAATTGCCAATTATTCCATAGGTGGAAACCTAGAGTTTACTCTAAGGAAGTTTCAGGTCATGATCAAGGTTATACCCGGAAGCAAAATTCTCGGCACTTTCTATTTTGGTCTGAAAGATACCGGTTTCTATTTGAAAAATTAACTAACCTTGAAATGACCGTGAAGGTCAAGATCAAGGTCAATGTCATAGATGGACGTGAAATGGCCCGCTCTTCTCATTTCTGGTCTCAAAAGTAGAATTTTACAACAAAAACTAAAATGACGTTCAAATGACCTTGAAGGTCATGGCCAAGGTCATATAGTCGGATGTAAAATTTTCTGGTGTCAAAAATATGTTTCCATTTGAAAAAATCAACTTGATCTTGAAATGCCCTTGAAAGTCATGGTCAAGGTCACCATTAAATGTCCCCCTTAAAACCCTACAACTTTTATTTGAAAATTTTTTTCATTAAGCCCTTAACTGAAGAGATATTCACGTGTATTTTTTCAAATGGGCCACTCGGTATATTTTCTATTGCAGGTACTGTCCTCGTCATAGCAGTCAAGAGGTCTGTATATACATTTTCTATTACTGTTCGTGTCGTGGGCGGTTAGCTCGCTGTTATCAGTACTCTGCTGATATTTGTTATTCATGTGTGAGATTAAGTTGTACTGTCTTGTAAATTTCTTTCGACATGTGTCGCAGGGAAAAGTGGTGGATTTATGCTTGTTAGAGCGGCGACTAAGTCCGCTTTTATATGCAAAACCCTTGGAGCAGATGTTACACGCATACATGTTAACGCTTTGAATAGCAGACGAAGAAATAACTATGCGCGCGTAGATGATGTCCTTTTTGTTATCCAGCTTTTACGCGACGGTTATCCAGTTTTACATGACGGTTATCCAGTTTTACATGACGATTATCCAGTTTTACGTGAGGTTATCCAGTTTTACGTGACAGTTATCCAGTTTACGTGAGGATTAGTTTTACGTGACGATTATCCAGTTTTAAGTGACGGTTATCCAGTTTTACGTGACAATTAGTTTTACGTGACGATGTGACGACTTAAGATATTCTAGCCTCCTTTAACTCCTCGATAATTGCTGTAATTTTGTTGTCGTGTGACGTATTTCCAGCGCTTTTAGATGCTACCAGCAGCCTTGAACAATCGACAAGTTCGTTGGGATCATCCCAGTAAATATATTCCATTGGCTTTGTATTGTAAGTTAACTTATTGGTGCGAGACAATAACCCTCTACCAGTAGTTTTACGTTGTGTCGTCTTAATAAATAGCGGTCTAATAATTTCTCTATACTTTAACGAACTGGAGCCTTTTAAGCGTCATACTACGTCTTTGTGAGCGCCAGTCATTTGAAGAATATTTTTATAAGATTGCTTATCTTCTTCATTGAAAGATGGATCATGATAGAAAATTAATTGGTACAACCCCGGTGTTCCTTTGAATTGCTGACCATCGAATACTATGTCACCGGTACGAATATCAAAATCAATCCGTTTTCGACCGAGTAGCCACGATGACGTTGAGGAATTGTATACTGGTCCATAATTCTTATCAATTACATCACTATCAGCCCAATGCTCTGTAACGTACTTTTGAGATATTGCAGGATATTGATCTAAATATTCTTTTAGAGCGTCCTGAGTTATATCATCCAATCGAGTTTCTTGCTCCTCTTCAAATGTTCTATCATCATCATCATCATCATCATCATCAAGTCTAGATGACGATGCCGTCTTCCAACGGTAAAAATGCTGTTTGGTTGGATGTAGACGGTTTTTCTTCTTCTTCTTCTTCAACCTTTTCTTTTTTCTCCTCTTTCTTAATGCTGGGGAACGTGACAATTTTTTTCGTTCAATTTGTGTGATGTGCTGGCTATTTCTTTTAATGGCGTAGAAATTGGTTTAAAGAGTTTTTGCAGCGCCTCATCTTCCTCCGTTTAAAGCCAAGTACTTTCACTTGATTGATTTTGCGATCTCGCTGAATGTTTTCTTTCGCGCCGTCTTGGCGATGACGTCTTCAGCCGTTGGATTCATTGCGATTAATCATAGCGTTCGTTAGTTACAATCTTATATATTTATCGAATCCTTTACGATATCGATCGTCTTGTAGGTTGAAATCCTTCACAATAACCATGGTTCCGTATTTATCAGCCCAACATTCTGAGCAGCATTTCTTAAATTGATCGAAAGTCGTGTCGGGGGACACGAGTTCCTCGTAGACATGTTTTAGATTTACTTCATCTTGCTTGAAAAGAACTATTATCTCGAATAAGTTGTTTCAGTATCTTGGAAAATATGACTGACAGGTAGGCCGCGTCGACATTCTTGTGTCTTCACGTATCTTTTCCTGTTAATCGCACGCCACATCGTCGAATATGAATATGGAATTGTACCGAGCATCTGTTGGACTAATAATTTCGTCGCTAGCCCCATATGGAAAGTATCCAATTTCTTTAACTTTACTCAACACGTCTAGCAACACTGATATTTCGGCTGCTATAGGGACTTTGAGTAGACGTATACATTTTCAAATTTGGCACCATTCGGATGGAATAGAAGCGATAATATTACGTTGGTCTTCCCGCAACCGCTGGGTCCACATACGATACATCTAAATAAATTTGGTAGCAAGGTTTGAAGCTGCTCTTCGAGGTACTTTCTATAAATACAGGTGTCGCTATGGGCTTACATCATTTCTAATGCCGCTGCGATACGGTGAAGGTGTGTTAAATTCGCTAATAGATAAACTACCCTTTGAATTATATATTCCATGTGGATACCAATTCTGCGGACCAGGTAACTAGAGTAAATAATATTAATAAATTTAACTACATTTTTCTCTTTAGGGACAAAACTTGAGAAATGCTTAGCCAAAGGTCAAAAGGGCATAAATGATTTAGATTCAGCTTGCCGTGACCATGATATAGCATACGCTCAAAATAAGTCTGTAGAAGATAGACATAAAGCCGATCGGGTGTTGGGAACGCGTTAAATCTAATGACGCAAAACTAGAAGATAAGCAGCCGCTTGGTTCGTCACAACGGTTATGAAGGCGAAACGTAATCTCGGAATGGGTTTGATAAGAGGACAACAACGACGTCAACCTGCATCGTTCAGCAGAGACGTTGTATCAAAAATCGCATACAGTTTAAAAAAGCAGCATAGTACTGCTCTATCGGCTTTAAAAGCAGCAAGAGTAGTAGTTAAAAGAGTCGGTGATAAGAAAAACATTCGCGTACCAAGAATCATACCGCTCCCCGCAGGAGAACACTCTGGAGGTTTCATACCTTTTCTAATGCCTATACTCCGTGTCCTCAGAGCTCTTGGATCGCTAGCGGGGGGCGCGGGAGCTGTAGCGAAGTCTGTAATCGATGCTAAAAATGCAGCAAAAACTTATGGAGGAGCGCCGACACAAGGAAGCCATGGAAGCTATCGGGGTTAAAGGATTCGGCGTCTATTTGAGAAAGAATCGACATGGTGGCTACGGTTTATTCTTGAAAAAACAAAAAAACTGCCAATAAAGCTACCCAATAAACCACTGTCTGACGGAGACCTGATTAGATATGTTAAACGACTACGAATTCCATTTTTTCGAGGCGTTTTCATGCGAGACACGTTACCATCTACAGGTCCGCGGCTGCGAGAAAGTGCCATTTTAAATTTAGACTTGAATAAGAATAGAGGCACTCACTGGGTAGCTTATAAAAAACGGTAATGACGTATAGAGTACTTTGACAGTTTCGGTCATTTGAAACCGCCTAAGGACTGGTCCGATACTTGGGAGCCATCGACGTTAACATAACGCAGACCGTTATCAAAATTATGATCAAATAAATTGCGGATATCCATGTCTACAGTTTCTCTATAAAAGCAACGGTATCAGATGAAATTTGTCAGTCATGTCTACATTAGTGGAGCTAAAGAGTCATACGTCCGCGCTAACATTCAACTTTAACCCAATCTTACGTTTGTATCCACAGCTCAATTACGGCTTGGCTCTTCTTAGTTTTTACTCGTACAACAGCATACCCAACATCGAAGACAATCAAAAGTTTTACTTGTACGAACAACGAAAAAACCAAAAACAAGGAAGTACCTAGTTATAAAATTTGCCGAGGGCTCATACGAGATTCGGGATATTGAAAATTATATTAGAAAGGGGTTAACGATCGACAAAGACCCCAACGCTGATCAGATATTTTCTCTAAAACCTAACAATAACACTCTAAGGTGTGAAATATAGCTATAAATACGCGGTGAACTTT
Organism: Anoplophora glabripennis; assembly: GCF_000390285.2. Taxonomy (NCBI): domain Eukaryota; kingdom Metazoa; phylum Arthropoda; class Insecta; order Coleoptera; family Cerambycidae; genus Anoplophora; species Anoplophora glabripennis. The sequence continues at coordinate 32,619 of NW_019417811.1, forward strand.
GAACCCGAAGACAGTTTCGGTAGGACGTTGGAATTTTCCAAACAAATTTCTAAAATCCGAGAACCTACACAAATCGGATTTACCGGTGGATATTATAAAAGTACACATCATCCACCTGGATTGCAACTTTACTTCGGGAGCGTTCTACAACGATAAACCGTCACATACTATATACGAGTTTCCTGTAAGGGTCGACACAGGATTTGCCATCGACGAAGAACCAAATCACCTCATCTATCTACTGATAAATAGAACTGAAATAAGCGCGTTTACAATCGACGTGTTGGATCAGAATTTCAAACACGTTAATTTCAGAGGTGAATAAATCATCTTTCGATTGGAGATTAAGAAACTTGATTAATGCTAGTTTTCGATAACTCTCAGTCAAATGTTCGTATAGAGGAGCCGCCATCGAGATGTTTAATGTTTAATGTTTAATGTGGATAACTTTAAAACACTTACACATACATAACTTTTTACACGTCAATCATAAAGGAACCTAAGTATAAAAAAAATACTTGTTAAATCTTATTTAACGTTGTATCTTAGGTGTTAGGCCTTACTTATAGAAAACAGATAAAACAATTACAGTATATTAAAATGAACACTAAGAAGAAAAAAGAAACAAAAACGTTATACACATTGCACCTAAGTGAATTAACACTTGTATTGTGCAAGCACAAAATCCATTAAGTATATGCTGTATATACAATAATTTAGAGTAAAATTCAAATTATAATTATCATCTTTCGTATTAGCTAGGATATTATTCAATCAATGACAAAAAAGACAAATAGTTGTTACTTAAGTATGTTTTGCAGAGATGCGAGTATTTTTTAAAGCTTTTGGTTCTTCTTATTTCTAAGGGTAACAAGTTGTATGTCTTGGGAGCTAAATGTGTCGCAAATCTCAAACCTATGGTTTTATTATTAAAAGGTGTTAGTAAAGCTTCGTTTGACATACTCCGAGTTACCCTAACATTCATTATCAACTGTTTTTCATTTTTAAATACATTTGTACACAATGAATGGAAATACAAAGATCTAATATTACATATTCCATCCTTGAAAAGTAAACTGGTCGGGTATAATTTATTTTTTTTTAAAATGATTTTTAATATATAATTTTGTACAACAGATAGCTGTTTTAAAGTCGTATTATATAAACCACCCCATACCAGAATACCATAGCGATAAATGGATTCCACTAGAGATTTATAAACTATAAGTAATATTTTTTTGCTTAAGATATCTCTTAATTTGTAGAATCTAAAAATCAGTTTTCGAGTGTTCGCTGTTAATTTATTTATATGCTGCTCCCATTTAATGTTTTTGTCAATTACGATACCTAAATATTTTATGGAATATACTTCATTTATTACCATGCTGAAACGTTCAATATTAATCCTATCATAGTTGGGCCTATTTTTGCTGGTAATTGAAAATGCTATGTATTTGGTTTTACCAGCATTTAGAGATAACTGATGTCCATCTAACCATATTTTAATAGCAGTTATGCCACGTTCCATTTGTTCTTTAACTGTATCCCAGGTATCACCAGAGAAAATGACTACAGTATCGTCTGCATATGACAGTATTTTACCACTAGTATTTAAGAATAACAAAGAATTTAAATATATTATAAAGAGTATGGGCCCTAAAACAGTGCCCTGTGGCACACCTATTTTAACTTCCTGGGGATCACTAAGACAATTATTAACTCTAACATATTGCATTCGATCAGTTAAATAACTAGTAAAAAGCTTTAGCACATTTCCTCGAATTCCATAACTATGCAGCACATTAAGAAGCTTGTCATGAGGCACTGTATCAAATGCCTTAGCCAAGTCTAAAAACACTGCAGCACACTTTCTACTTGAATCCAGATTGTCTGTGATTTCCTTTACTACTTCATACATTGCATCCTCTGTACTTTTACCTTCCAAAAAACCAAACTGATGTGGACTCAATATATTGTTATTTTTAAGAAAACTTACAAGCCTAGTTTTAAGACATTTCTCAAAAATTTTTCCAAAATTATTTATCAAGCTAATAGGCCTGTAATTGGATATTCTCGTATTATCACCATTTTTAAATACAGGAGTAATGATAGAGCTTTTAAATTGAGAAGGCACAATACCAGTGGCAAAAATTAAATTTATTATATGTGTAATAGGCTGAACTATCTGCTTGTGAGATGACTTTATAAGTTCGGCAGTAATTGCATCCATACCTGGAGCCGAATTTTTTTTCAAAGAATTTATTTGTAATATTATTTCATTTTCTGTAACAGGCGTTAAAAACAATGAATTATTAATTGGCGGTATTTGAGAAGAAAAGTCATCAGGTATCTTTATATTGTTGGCCATTTTAATACCAATGTTAGCAAAATATTCATTACAGTAGTTCGACATATCTTTATTATTATCATATGGTTGACCATCTTCATTGGCAATATTAAAAGAACATGCATTATTTTTAGATTTTTCATTGGTAGCTTCAGATATTACTTGATAAATTTTTTTCATATTGTTTTGATTAAGTAAAATAATATCTTTATAATACTCATGCTTACATTTTTTTAACAGCTTATTTAAATTATTTCTATATGTTTTGTACTCTATCTCCAAATCCTGAGAATAACTATTTGTCAGTCTTTTTTTCATTTTATCTCTAATTATTATTGACTTGGTTAGACCAATTGTAATCCAAGGTTTGATTTTCTTAGGTACTTTATTATTAGTGGGTTTGGTATAAGTACTCTGAGATACAATTTTTAAATATGTTTCAGTAAATATATTAGTAGCAAGTTGAGAATTATTTAATTGCAAAACATGATTCCAACTTTCATTTTTAATCAAATTAATGAATTTATTAATATTAATTTTAGAAAATTTTTTAGTATTAATTTGCTTGATTGTGTCATAACTTATAGAATCTTTACTAAAATGTATCATGACAGCATAATGATCAGTAACGGAGCATTTAAGTATATAGGAGTCAATTTTAAAACTATTGACACCCTGATTACGTTTTACAAAAATATGATCAAGGCATGAAGTAGATTCTTTTGTAGTTCTAGTTGGAGATTGAATGTAGGGCACAAATCCATGTTTAGCTAACATTGACACATAATTGTTCACATACTCATTTTCTTCTAATATATTGATATTAACGTCGCCCACTATGAGTTGAAAACAGGCATCAGCTTTATTTAAGTCTAAATAGTCATCAATATCATTGATAAAAGCACCTATATTAGTTGGATTGGGTCTATATAATGCAATTATCCTAAAAAGGACATTACCAATATTGATTTCCATAATGCTTAGTGTTACCCCACTTATTTCCAACTTTTTATTATGGATTGAAGTTTCAAGACCCTTTTTTGCAATAATTATAACTCCATCATTTTTATTAAAATCCGCATGATTGTAAAAGGTATTATAACCAGGAATATTAAACTGATCTATAGAATCCACTTGAAAGCATTCACTTAAGATAATAACATCATAATTATAATCTAATTCATAGGTTACAAAAGTAGCAAGTAATTCATCAAAATTCTTTCTTATACTACGAATATTAAGATGAAAGACCCTAAGAACAGCATTTGTTTCAAACAGTACCTTACTGTCATTAATACCAACATATCTTCCCATGCGATTTCCTCCGACGCATTCGAGTTCTTGCAAAATTAAATCTTCATTGAGTAGTACCATTATACCAATGAATAGTCCGTTTTACTTTGTAACAGCAACTTTTGGAATTCTAAACTGGCACATGACAGGTCTGAGGCAGCATGTTCAACATTATAATTTGTATTAAATTTTTCATTAGAAATAACACAGTTTTTACAACACAATTTCACTTTAGGGCAAATATTTTCCTCATGCTCTTCACTACACCTTGGGCATGTTAATTTGTTACGACAATCTTGCTTTTTATGATAAAAACCCTGGCAGTTAAAACATCTTGGCACATCCAAATCCTCATATACTGAATACCTTTCCCATCCAATACATAATTTTCTGTCAACCATTACTTGTTTAAATGCAGTAGCCGAACACTCACAATAGATA
>NW_019417811.1:38701-48807 GCF_000390285.2 Anoplophora glabripennis
ACTTTATGGAAGACCAAAACTCCTTTCCTTTGCTGTTTCTAAAAGCAGCATTAAAATAGGCTTTCTTTTCGTTGCGAATTGCTAGTGTTACCATATTCCTCAATTTTTTATAATTGTTCCAGTTATCTTCAGATTTACATCGACTATGTTTTAATTTGGCCTTATCTCTCAGAGACATCAATAAATGAATGTTATCCGTGAGCCAAGGTGCATAAGATTTAGTAATGCGTATAGTTTTAAAAGGAGCATGAATATCTAGAAGGGTATTAATGGTTTCAGTAATAAAATTTACTTTAGCATCAATGTCGTTAAAATCGTATATTATTCTCCATGGAATTGACTTGAGATCAGAATCAAAATTACGAAAATTAAGATTTTTAAAATCTCTAACCGTTTTGAAATTTGTTTGATTTTTATGCGTTATAATATTCAAGGTACAAGAAATTATTTCATGATCACTTATTTGTGGTACTCCTTTAACTTCTACATCAGAGATAAGCTCTTCTGATGTTACCAAAATATAATCTAGTAGAGTAGCAGTATATTGCGTAATTCTAGTAGGTTGAGCTATTAACTGTTTTAATGATAACCCTTCAAAGACATTATTAACAAACAGAGTGCCAGGACCATCAGAATCCAAAAGATCAACATTAAAATCACCCATAATTAAAATATCGTCAACTGTTGGCATTACATTTGACACCGTTTCCTCGAATATGTTAAAAAATTGTTTATAATTCAATTTAGGCGGCTTATAGGTGACGCAAAGCGCTATGGTATTCGATTTTAAATATAACTTAATCCATAATTGTTCAATATCATTACTAGAATCGATTATATCATATTTTATAGAATTATGCAAATAAATCCCTACGCCACCGCCATGACCATCCCTATCTACGCGCTCAAAATTGTAGCCCTTCAGAGCAATAACATCAGACAGTATATTATCATTAAGCCAAGTTTCACTTAAACATATTGCATTAAATTTGTCCTGAATAATATCTATAAGATCACCATAGTGCGCCATAAGAGACCTTACATTCACATGACAACATTTAAAATAATCCATTTAGCCTGCATATATCGTTCTTAGTCTCCAGTGTATAAGTACTCTGAGATACAATTTTTAAATATGTTTCAGTAAATATATTAGTAGCAAGTTGAGAATTATTTAATTGCAAAACATGATTCCAACTTTCATTTTTAATCAAATTAATGAATTTATTAATATTAATTTTAGAAAATTTTTTAGTATTAATTTGCTTGATTGTGTCATAACTTATAGAATCTTTACTAAAATGTATCATGACAGCATAATGATCAGTAACGGAGAATTTAAGTATATAGGAGTCAATTTTAAAACTATTGACACAATGATTACGTTTTACAAAAATATGATCAAGGCATGAAGCAGAATCTTTTGTAGTTCTAGTTGGAGATTGAATGTAGGGCACAAATCCATGTTTAGCTAACATTGACACATAATTGTTCACATACTCATTTTCTTCTAATATATTGATATTAACGTCACCCACTATGAGATGAAAACAGGTATCAGCTTTATTTAAGTCTAAAAAGTCATCAATATCATTGATAAAAGCACCTATATTAGTTGGATTGGGTCTATATAATGCAATTATCCTAAAAAGGACATTACCAATATTGATTTCCATAATGCTTAGTGTTACCCCACTTATTTCCAACTTTTTATTATGGATTGAAGTTTCAAGACCCTTTTTTGCAATAATTATAACTCCATCATTTTTATTAAAATCCGCATGATTGTAAAAGGTATTATAACCAGGAATATTAAACTGATCTATAGAATCCACTTGAAAGCATTCACTTAAGATAATAACATCATAATTATAATCTAATTCATAGGTTACAAAAGTAGCAAGTAATTCATCAAAATTCTTTCTTATACTACGAATATTAAGATGAAAGACCCTAAGAACAGCATTTGTTTCAAACAGTACCTTACTGTCATTAATACCAACATATCTTCCCATGCGATTTCCTCCGACGCATTCGAGTTCTTGCAAAATTAAATCTTCATTAAGTAGTACCATTATACCAATGAATAGTCCGTCTTACTTTGTAACATCAACTTTTGGAATTCTAAACTGGCACATGACAGGTCTGAGGCAGCATGTTCAACATTATAATTTGTATTAAATTTTTCATTAGAAATAACACAGTTTTTACAACACAATTTCACTTTAGGGCAAATATTTTCTTCATGCTCTTCATTACATCTTAGGCATGTTAATTTGTTACGACAATCTTGCTTTTTATGATAAAAACCCTGGCAGTTAAAACATCTTGGCACATCCAAATCCTCATATACTGAATACCTTTCCCATCCAATACATAATTTTATGTCAATCATTACTTGTTTAAATGCAGTAGCCGAACACTCACAATAGATAGTATGATGGTCCCTACTCTTTTTTCTAATATATGTTGTTTTAATGACCCCTGCTAAATTATTTTGTTCTGCAATACTATTATCGATTTCATCTGCAGTCATGTTACCATCAAAATTAACTATTTTTATTCTTGGCTTTCTCATTTTTGTTTGCTCAATTAAATAGTTGTCCTTTAGTTTATCCTTTACTGCTTTTTCTAAAATATCAGTCTCTTCTTTTGTTTGACAAGTGATATGGATAGAACCTGATTTGGTAGATTTAAAATGCTTTATACCTATCTTTAATTCTGAAGGATTAATATATTTGTCCAGATCCGACTTAGTTTTTCTACTTTCTTGTTCCCCCTTTGGCTTAATAATGATCTTTGGCTGATTTTCTTTCCTTTTATTAACCTCTGGTGCACTAGTTACAGATGCATAGGATAATTGTGTAAAACTTGCAAGTTTATCTTCGACAGATACACGTCAATATCGCGAGGAGCATTTCACGATAAGGTTGCATTCACTAAGCCTTTGTCTCTAGCGAACACCTTGCTCCTAAAATCTCTGGGTTATAATGTCATCGCATCAAACGTTCGATCTTTTTGGCGAACGTATTACCCATACGTAAAGTCATTCAGAAACAATGACGTCATTGAAATCATCTTCAATCAAACCGATGCTTTCGATGCTACTACGTACGACGGTCAGATACTTATCAGCGAGAAGATTACAAAGGTTGGTAATGGAGGCGTATCGTTCGTAAACAACGTAGTGGCCTTTATGTTTTCGTCAGCCACATACGAAATAAACGCCAAAGAACTGGAAAGTATACGTGAAGTTGATCTAGTGAGCACCGTTCGCGGGTACTTGTGTTAATCCGACGAGGATTCCAAACACTTATCTATAGCCGGATAGAATTATCCTGATGCACCAACTCTAAACGCCGATGGAACTTTTAATTTCCTCATCCCATTGAAGCATATTTTCAATCTTTTCAACGACTACTACACATGGTAATGTGTAGCAAGCAATGTATCAAATTGATAAAAGTCAGTAACGATTCCAATTGTTTCTTGGTTACGGAGAAGGTGGCTAGTGATAAAACCATAGTGACTCTGGATATTCAAAATATTGAGGTTAAAATTAAACGTCTCTACCCTAACGACGAAATAACACTTAGCTTACTAAAAGCCATCAAAGCCGATACGCCCATATTGATACCGTAGACAATGGGATTTGCATATGCTACCTATGCTCACGCCTGGTGCTAGAAAAGAAATTTGGGCCGTTAAGACTACCTCTGCGATCGAAAGCCCTAGATACGTCATCGTCGGTTTCCAGAAGGCCAAACAAAACAAATTCACAGAAGATCCTACGCATTTTAATAACATCGATATTACCAATATTAGATTAACGCTAAACGGCGAGAGCTTCCCTAACGAGAAGATGCGATTAAATTTTGCAAAGAACGAATTGCTAATTCAAAAAGATTTGTAACATTATTCGCAGATGATACTTCTGTGGCGGTTAAATTGGAATCTATTGCTGCACTTAGTGACCTTTCATCAAGTGTTGTGATTAGTATGCAAAACTATTGTAAAAATAATAATTTAGCTTTAAATGGCACAAAAACTGATCTGATCGTGTTCAATACTAAAGAAATAGATCGTAGTATATTAGTCAAATTTAACAACATAACTATTACAGTAAAATTTTTGGGAGTCCTATTGGATTCAAAGTTATTTTGGTTAAATCATATTAACGGATTATTGAATAAATTGGCAAACGTTTTTTTGTTCTTTGGCGTTTAGGCAAGTTTGCATATTTTAAAAATGTATTACTTTGGTTATGTTCAGTCTAATTTAAGCTACTGCATTATTTGTTGGGGTAACTCTTCACATATTAAATATTTATTTATTCTCCAAAAAAAGATTATATATACAATGACTAATTCAAAGGCACGAGATTCTTGCAGACAATTATTTAAAAGATTAGGTATTCTTACAGTTTATTCACTATATACTCGTATATTGAGATGTGTTACATATGTGAAAAACCATTTAACAAATTTCGTTACACGTGCTGATACAAGTCTGGTTATAATCTTAGAGAATCTCTTAATATAAATATACCTCAGCATCGCCTAACGTTAAAGGTTAATGGCCCTTTCGTTAATGGCTATTCTACATAATGTACATTAAATTATACAGGGTGATTCAGAACTTATCCAAAAAAAATTCTGGACGTACAGGGGACCCTTACAAATACAATTTTGTAAAGAAAAAATCAAAAAGGGCAGTTCGAAANTAAAGTAACATTTACTTGCTTTGTTGTATTATTTTTTGCATACATGATTAGTCAAAATAGAAAACAGATAAAACAATTACAGTATATTAAAATTAACACTAAGAAAAAAAAGAAACAAAAACGTTATACACATTGCACCTAAGTGAATTAACACTTGTATTGTGCAAGTACAAAATCCATTAGTTTATGCTGTATATACAATAATTTAGAGTAAAATTCAAATTATTATTATCATCTTTCGTATTAGCTAGGATATTATTCAATCAATGACAAAAAAGACAAATAGTTGTTACTTATGTATGTTTTGCAGAGATGCGAGTATTTTTTAAAGCCTTTGGTTCTTCTTATTTCTAAGGGTAACAAGTTGTATGTCTTAGGAGCTAAATGTGTCGCAAATCTCAAACCTATGGTTTTATTATTAAAAGGTGTTTGTAAAGCTTCGTTTGACATACTCCGAGTTACCCTAACATTCATTATTAACTGTTTTTCATTTTCAAATACATTTGTACACAATGAATGGAAATACAAAGATCTAATGTAACATATTCCATCCTTGTAAAGTAAACTGGTCGGGTATAATTTATTTTTTTTAAAGATGATTTTTAATATATAATTTTGCACAACAGATAGCTGTTTTAAAGTCGTATTATATAAATCACCCCATACCAGAATTCCATAGCGATAAATGGATTCCACTATAGATTTATAAACTATAAGTAATATTTTTTTGCTTAAGATATCTCTTAATTGGTAGAATCTAAAAATCAGTTTTCGAGTGTTCGCTATTAATTTATTTATATGCTGCTCCCATTTAATGTTTTTGTCAATTACGACACCTAAATATTTTATGGAATATACTTCGTTTATTACCATGCTGAAACGTTCAATATTAATCCTATCATAGTTGGGCCTATTTTTGCTGGTAATTGAAAATGCTATGTATTTGGTTTTACCAGCATTTAGAGATAACTGATGTCCATCTAACCATATTTTAATAGCAGTTATGCCACGTTCCATTTGTTCTTTAACTGTATCCCAGGTATCACCAGAGAAAATGACTACAGTATCGTCTGCATATGACAGTATTTTACCACTAGTATTTAAGAATAACAAAGAATTTAAATATATTATAAAGAGTATGGGCCCTAAAACAGTGCCCTGTGGCACACCTATTTTAACTTCCTGGGGATCACTAAGACAATTATTAACTCTAACATATTGCATTCGATCAGTTAAATAACTAGTAAAAAGCTTTAGCACATTTCCTCGAATTCCATAACTATGCAGCACATTAAGAAGCTTGTCATGAGGCACTGTATCAAATNATTTTACAAAAAATTTTTTACGATATTGACTCCAATTCTCATGCCGCATCTATTCCCAAATTTTTTTTGGATAAGTTCTGAATCACCCTGTATAGGTAATAAGTTGCCCATGCATATTAAACAGATAAATTCGTCTAACAAAGTAAAGCAGAATCCCTTCTTAGTATTGATGAGTATATGTGTTGTGTCTTTAATGAGCCTGGTTTTTAATTTTTTTTATTGTAATTTTTATTCTATATTTTGTAATTGTTAGGGGCGTATATACCGGGCGTTGACCGGGGACCGCCTAGCCGGGTCTCTTGGCCGGCGGATTTCGATCTGCCGAGTCAAGCATCACGGACGTCGGCTGGGATTTGGATGGGTGACCTAAGGCAGGCTCGGGGACGTGGCTGTGGCAGCCTACCAAGAGACCTGGGTCGCCCAACATTTGCCGCACGCGAGTGATGTACCCCGTATAATATATTTTTGTTGATAACGTAATGCTTAGTTCATAATAATAATTGTTATGAAGCTTCCATATCACATAGAGATAAAATAATACTAGAGTCAGCTTTTTGAATGAATATATAAACGCTTTGTAAATTTATTCAATTCAATTATAATATTGTCACGAAGTGAATAAAGCTTGTTCTTACAAACAACATACTTTGAATTTATTATTTGATAATTAAGTTCACAAGTAAAACTGGCGACGAGGATCCGGGATAGTGTGTCGTTTAAACCTCTGAAGAATTTGAGTGATTTAAATAAACTTTTCTAAGTTGAAGACACCGCGATTCCACAACGAAAAACCGGGAAGTGAAAGACTGTCGATTGACGCATTGAAGTGACCGTCGATTAGAAGCTCATCTTCGAAGACAAGAATCACAACCGACCAGCCAAGGCCGTTCACTGATTGAAGACTTATCAAGAAAACAGCTGAGGCAACGACAAAAAGTAAGTCAAGCATTATTTTCCTTCCGACCTTTATTGTAATTCACCCACCTATTCTCTCTGAAATTCCTTTGAGAACAATAGGCTCGCTATTCATTGTGAATACCTAGGTTAAGGAAAACATCCAAAAAACAATTCAAGCAAAATATCAGATCCAATTCTAGTCAAATTTTAGTTGTAAGTTTAATTTAGTACAAATTATTCCTGCAAACAATTTAGCCACAAAATTTAATTTTTATTTTTCAAAATTTTGAACATATCAGATTTAGTAGATCCTTTGAATAAATTAAAAATTTCCAAATCGAATAAAATGGCTACAAGCAGAGAACCGAATTTACTTCCACCTGTAGATTATCAACTGTTACGATTATATATTGACAGTATTCCCAAATATGACGGAAATCCTTTTGGATTAAACACCTTTATAAATTCTTGCGATAACTTGGTTAATCAATTCTTTCATGCAGACAGGGATGCATTAAATACTTTCATATATCAGGCAATTTTAGGAAAATTAGTAGGCAAGGCGCAAATGTTAGTAGGCTCGCGCATAGAAATTAGAAGTTGGTTGCAAGTCAAAGGAGTTTTAAGATTAAATTTTGGTGACCAAAGAGATATAAAATGTTTAGAACATGACCTATTAAATTTAAGAATTTCCAAAAATGAAAATTATCACAGTTTTGGTTTAAGGTGTCAAGAATTGCGTAGTTTATTAGTCAGTAAATTAATTCATGCAAATAAAACGTTGCAAGAAAAAGAATTTTACTCAAAACATTATGAACAAATGGCATTAGATACATTCACTAGAGCTTTAAATCCTATGTTACAATTTATGATTAGAGTCCAGCAAGTAGAATCATTAGAAGTTGCAATTTCAAAAATTCATGAAGAAGAAAATTTCTCAAATTATAGTAAATCTTTCCAAAATTTAAATTTTTCAAATAAATCAGACTATCAAAAACCAATGCTACCATCATCCCAAATTAAACAACCACAATATAATATTATGCCACGACAAACTGTAGGCTACAATCAAAATTTTTCACAAATTCCAAATCAATTTAAAAATCAAAATTTTCAATCTCAAGCGCCAAGACAAAATTTTCCATCACAACCAATCAATATACAACCCAGACAAATGCCCCCGCAAAAATTTCATACAAACAGTAAAGTTTTTGGAAAACCACAACCAAAACCAAACAGTTTTAAACCAATGAATGCAAACCCTACATATAAACCAACACCGATGTCAACAACATCTCACACATTTGTACCAAGATTCCAAAATACATTCCAACCAACAGGACCAAGAAATTGGATATCAGAAGAACTACACAATGTAGAAGAAGATACTACTGAAGAAGATTACTATCAAGAAAATTACCACCAAGAACGATTCCAAGAAATGTATCAAGATTATGACCCGACTATTCAAGAACCTCAAGAAAATTATGACATGGAACAAGAAGACTCTCAACAAAATCCAAATTTTCCTACGGCTACAACTCAGAAGAATCCTACATAGAACTCGACGAAAATGAACAATTCCCAAACGAAATAAACGCCCTTAAATTAGCTTGTCCATTACCCTATATTGAAATTCAAAATCCTCCAATGAAATTATTAATAGACACTGGTTGCGCATCTTCAATTATTCGTCCTTCCATAATCGAAAATTATTATCCCTCTTGTATTTATTTTGATAAAACTGAACTAAAAACATGTGTTGGTACAACAAACGCTCGTTGTAAAGCAGACATTCCAATTTTTGAAGAATTTAATTCCGATATCTCCATAACTGTTATTTTACATGATTTCCATGAATATTATGATGGACTAATAGGTTTCAATGATCTTCAAAATTTACAATTATCCATTAATTTTTCTGAACAGTCTTTATGTAACCCAGACAGATCAGTAAATATTCCAATCTACTATAGAAATCCAAATGACACTACTAAACGTTATTCAGTAAATGCTCACGAAGTTTTAATTAAAGAAATTCCCGTTGACGCTCCCGATGGTGACGTATATATTCCGTATCAATCAACAGATGATCTTTTCATTCCAGCTTCCATAAGTACATGCCGCAATGGTTATGCTACTGTAGAAATTTACAATATGTCTGAAGAAGCACAATTTGTCGAATTCGAAGAACCCCTTTCCGTTGAACCTTTTCTAGAAAATTATGATTCCTTTGATTATGATATTAAATCTCCCGCTTCATCTAAAAATCAAAATCTTGAAAGTTTACTTCGTCTAGAACATCTAAATCCAGAAGAGAAAAAATCCCTTTTAAACGTTTGCAATAAATTCCAGGATATCTTTCTAAAACCAGGCGATCTTTTAACTTTTCACAATTCTGTCAAACACGAAATTAGAACAAAAGATGAAACTGCCATTTATACAAAATCCTATAGATTCCCACATGTTCATAAACAAGAAGTAAAAAATCAAATTGACAAAATGTTACACGAAAACATAATTAGACCCAGTATAAGTCCATGGTCCTCACCAATTTGGGTGGTTCCAAAGAAAAAAGACGCTTCCGGAATTCAAAAATGGAGACTAGTTGTCGACTATCGTAAATTAAATGACAAGACTATCGAAGACCGTTACCCCTTACCTAACATCACAGACATTTTGGACAAATTAGGCCGATGTAACTATTTCACGACACTTGACTTAGCTAGTGGGTTTCACCAAATTGAAGTACATCCTAATTCAGTAGAAAAAACCGCCTTCAGCGTTGAACAAGGTCATTATGAATTTTTAAGAATGCCCTTCGGTTTAAAAAATGCCCCAAGTACCTTTCAAAGAGTCATGGATAACGTATTGAAAGATTTGCAAAACAAAATTTGTTTAGTTTATATGGATGACGTAATTATTTTTTCAACATCATTACAGGAACACATTCTAAATTTGCATAAAGTATTTGAAGCTTTTAGGAAACACAACCTCAAAATTCAATTAGATAAATCGGAATTTTTGTCAAAATCTGTAGAATTTCTAGGGCATGTTATTACTCCAAACGGTGTAAAACCGAATCCAAAAAAAATCGAAGCTATTAAAAATTTTCCAATTCCTCAAACACATCGCGATATTAAAAGCTTTTTAGGACTTCT
>NW_019417811.1:51400-51911 GCF_000390285.2 Anoplophora glabripennis
GATATAAAATAGGTGCGATAAAATTCTATTTACATATTTCTTTCCTTGCGAAAGTTTTTGTCCGTTTTTATCACACCGCCATGCCGGTCGCATTGTGCGAGGTCAGGTTTTACAGTGGACCAGTTTCCAGTGCCGTGCAGAAGTGTATTTTTAAATCATTTTCGAACGGCCCGTAAAACCTGACCTCGCACAATGCGACCGGCATGGCGGTGTGATAAAAACGGACAAAAACTTTCGCAAGGAAAGAAATATGTAAATAGAATTTTATCGCAACTATTTTATATCGGCAAATTCAACTGCTTTTGCCTTCATTAATTAATACAATTAATTTGTGTTTTTAAATAATAAAATCATTTGACATACCCGATTTTACAACAATTGTTCAAAATCCACCAACGTGTAAACACATTTGGGTCCGTCTTACTCAGTTTCTACGAACTAACACAAATGTTGTCTTGCTTCACCATAACACAAATGCTTCACCATAAATTAAAACGATATCCATCAACTC
>NW_019417812.1:0-32892 GCF_000390285.2 Anoplophora glabripennis
AAAAAACATAAGTTTGGTGCATATCTTTGGAACGCCCTGTATAATTTCCATTTTCATAAACTCATTACACTCACAGAAAGATTTCCTACAACTTTTATCATAACTATTTTTGTCTAACTCAAAAAATTAAAAAGTTAAGGGAGGTAAAATGTTATATGAATAACCCTGTACATCATATACATAATGTTTTGGATATTTTTACAGGGTATTTTACAATTTTTAATATTATTGTGTTGCAAATAATGTTTAATTGTTGTTTAATTTAAAACAACGCATGTGAACACATACAAATTTAATTTGTTAAAAACATAGTATTTTAACACTTCTGCTAGAGAAGAAAGTCGTATGTGGTCACTTGCGGCGTTTATACTATGTACCTCTTAATGAAATACATGCACATAAGTCTGCATCAGACACATACGGCGTTTTTTCTAGTATAGCGACGAAGAAAATAAGAGTGACACAATATTAGAAATTTAAAATGTACAAATTTTTAAATTTAAAGAAACAAAAACGATATTTTTTATATTTATAGATGGGTATAATGCGATATAGATGTAATTATCTCAATTTGTCACAAAACTGCATGTTTGTGCCGCCCTGTATATCTTTCTATCTGTCATCAAAGCGCATGCGCACATTTCCACTAATCGAGAGGCACGAAGTTGAGGACAAAAAAGAAGCAGTGCTTCTTTTTTGTCCTCAACTTCGCCGAAGCACGCCACTCTCAGATAGATACCTTTTTACTTTCAATACACCAACACGTTGTTACATTTATTTAATAAATAAAGTGCAAAATTTCAAAATACTTACAGTCTACTCAATACAGAACATGGCCACTTTGAACCACATATAAGGAGCAATATCAAGAACCAGAAAAAACAAGAAACAAATTATACCATTGGTGAGTCCATTCCTTCTATCCAATCCAACCTCAAATATAAGTCGCAAACAAAATGGCAAACGAAACAATTGCAACATTTGTTCGCAAACGCGGATCAAAAATAGCACAATTTACAAACTTTTCCAAATTCTTAGAAACATTTTCAATGCCAGCTATAACAGAGAAAGAACAAGAACATGTTTTAAGTGATCAAACGTACGTTCAATTACGCGAAAGATTAATAAAAATCGAGGATGTTTTCATTGAATTTCTAGATATTCAATCAGTACTTGAATCGATCATTGACGAATCAAAACTAGACGAACAATACGAAAAACGATGCGAATTTGAAAACAATTATTATGAAATCGTGGCAACTGCAAAATCTATACTAGAAAAATACAACAACGCGAGCGCACTAGAAAATGCCATACATTCAGACCAAGCTTCTCAACAAACAAACAGGGGAAATGGTTCTAGTTTTAATGGAATAAAATTGCCAGACATACCATTGCCAAAGTTTCAAGGCGATTACGAGAGTTGGCTCGAGTTTCGCGATACCTTTCAATCTCTCATTCATCAAAATAATGCGTTAACTAACATGGACAAATTTTATTATTTACGTGCGTCTCTAGAAGGGCCCGCGGCACAGGTAATCAAAAATCTAGAAATTGTTGCAGCAAACTATCCAGTGGCGTGGTCAGCGCTCGAGGAAAGAAAGGTACGACAATAACAAATTATTAATTCACAACCACGTGAAAGCCATTTTCTCACTAGATTCTCTATAAAAAGAATCGTGTTTGAAAATCCGTAAACTTCTTGATGATTTGTCAAAACATATAAGATCATTAAATCAATTGTGGCAAAAAACAGATAATTGGGATACGTTATTGATTTTTGTAGTTTCTTCAAAACTAGACAATAACACTTCGCGTGATTGGGAAAAGCACACAGCAATCATGAAGAAATTACCAGACCTCGAAACACTAAAAGAATTTATAAAAAACCGCGCTAATGCGCTAGAAACTTTAGAGTTAAAAAATAACGTAAAACCATCAGATAAAGTTCAAAACAAATTTTCAAATTTTCGAGAAAAAGGTCAAGCTTCAAAATCGCTTCTTTCACTTAACAGCAGAGAATTCACATGCTCATATTGCAATAATAATCATTCAATCTATACCTGTCAGGAATTTCTAGATTTAAACGTAGAAAAACGCAGACACTTTGTAAACAAATCAAAGCTATGTCCAAATTGCCTACGAACAGGGCACACAGTCAATAACTGCAGATTAGGACACTGTAGAAAGTGCAAAGAGTGGCATAACTCTCTGCTACACTTAGATGATGCCAATTCGAGGTAGAACCATAAGGCCACAACAAGTACAACAAAGATCAATACGCAAGAAATCAGGTCGGACAACAATAATTCACAAAATCGCACAGATCAAGTTGACAATTCGACAAATTCAAATACTAGCACTCTAGCTGCTACTTCTTTTACCAATAATTTGCAAGCTTTAGGCGCAAAGTGCATTCTTTTAGCTACCGCTAATGTCATAGTTATAGGTCAAAACGGAAAACAATATACAGGGCGAGCAGTTCTGGACGGGGGCTCGCAATCATCGTTCATCTCTTCCAAATTTGTAAAATTACTGGGTCTAGATGAACAAGAGGTAAATTTACAGATAGGTGGCTTAGCAAATAGTCGTTCCAATTAATTTAGTCAATGTACAATAGAGATTCGTTCTCCTATATTATCAAATTTTACAAAGCTAGTAACTTGTTTTACACTACCTCACATAATTCAAGGTGATTTACCGAATTTTGCAATAAACTTAAATTCTCTGAATATACCGGAAAATAAACCTCTAGCAGATTGCGAATTTTATAAACCAGGTCCAGTAGACATTCTGTTAGGTGGCGACGTTTTTTGGGAATTATTACAACCGGGTGAAATTCATTGTGGCAAACAAAAACCTACCACCTTAAAAAACACAGTTTTCGGTTGGATCATAGCAGGGCCAGTGGGTAACATTCAACAGCAACGGTCTTTGTGCAATCTGTCCTTAAACAATCAAGAGTTACACACGGTTATAGCAAAATTATGGGAATTAGAGGAATGCTCAGTTTTAAAACCATTATCAGCTGAAGAAATTCAGTTCGAACAAATATTTCTAAACACAACTGCTATAACACCAGAAGGTCGTTTTTGCGTACAAATGCCTTTGAAAAGGGAACCGGAGTATTTAGGTGAATCTAGATCTGTCGCTGAAAAACGACTCTACGCATTAGAACGAAAACTAAATAAAAATAAAGATTTAAAATTTCTATATCACAATTTCTTACAAGAATATAGATCTAAAGCACATGACATTAGAATCCGTTGACAAAGCCGCGGGTGTTGAATACTTTCTTCCACACCATGGAGTATTACGCGCAGATAGCATAACCACCAAATTAAGAGTCGTGTTTGATGCCTCAGCGCCATCTTCGAACGGAATGTCACTAAACGATATCCAATTAGTAGGTCCGGTATTACAGGATGATTTGTTTTCAATATTAATCATATTTCGAAAGTATGCTTATGTAATTTCAGCGGACATTGCAAAGATGTACAGGCAAGTAGAAATTGCACAGGCACATAGTCATTTACAAAAAATTGTGTGGCGATTCCACACATCTGAAGCGCTAAGTAACGAGCTTTCAAATAAAAACGTGGTCAAGTTGGTTCTGAAAATTTGGACGTAGGGCGTAGCGTATAGCAAATGAACTTAAACGTCATCTGTCAAAGTGCTATATCGCCGCTATCAATTTGAATATTTTCGTTTTAAAAAGCGTTTAAAATGGTGTTTTCTCAAGAACAAAAAGTGTTTATCATAGAGTCCTACTTTAGAAATGGACGCAAGATTGATGGAATATGGAAGTATTCTATTGAGGAATGTTTCATAGAATTTCAAAATCAATTTCCCGGCGTTGTTGAGTACAAAATTTTTCAAAGTGCAGTTCAGCGTTGTGTTAATGTTTTTCGTGAAACGGGCAGTGTAACAAGAAAAGAAGGAAGCGGCCGACCTAAAAAGCGGACTGAAGAATTAAAAGAAAATGTCCAACAAATAATGGAAAATGCGCCAAGAACTTCTGTACGTGTTTTATCACAAATGGTGGGAGTATCAGTCGGTACCTGCCACACAGTGTTAAAAAAAGATTTGCGTTTGTTCTCCTATCGTTTAACTTGTCAGCAAGAACTTCATGAAGTTGATTTTCCGCGACGGGCTGTATTTTGTGAATGGTTTTTAAACAACTACGGTGAACTTCATAATATCACCTTTTTTTCTGATGAAGCCTGGTTTCATTTAAGTGGTTACGTAAACTCACAGAATATGAGAATGTGGTCTTCTGAAAAACCAGATAACTTTTTTGTCGAGGGCCCTCTACACGCTCAAAAAATTGGAGTTTGGTGTGCTCTCAATCGAAGGAGGATTTATGGACCTATTTTTTTTAATGGTACTCTTACTGCGCAAAGGTATAGAGAAGAAATTATCGCTCCTTTTGTTAACCAGCTGGAAGAAAACGAAATTACAAACTTTTACTTTCAACAAGATGGCGCAAGGGCACATACGGCAGGCGAGACGATGAATATGTTGAGGGAAGTTTTCCAAAATCGACTAATAAGTCTCAATGCTGAACATGAATTTCCACCGAGGTCATGTGATATTACGCCGTGTGATTTCTTTTTGTGGCCTTACCTTAAAAACACTATTTTTGAACTGCCTATTCCTGATTTAAACCATCTGCAGGCTCGACTTATAGACAAGATTCGTGAAATTAACAATACCCCGAGCATCTTAGAAAATGTCTTTAATTCTTTGAGGAACAGGTGTGAAAAGTGCTTGGAACAAGGAGGGGGACACTTTCAGCAGCTGCTTTAATTTATTGTTATAACAAGGAGGGGGACACTTTCCGCAGCTCCTTTAATTGTTTGTTATTGTTATCACGATTATTCTTTAAAGTAACGTTATATTAGTCATTAACGTTATTGAAACTGACAGCTGCTATACAGCTCATTGAGAAATGAGGTTAAGTTGGTCGCTATAAGCTACTCCCTACGTCCAATGTGTCAGAGCCAACTTCGACCACGTTTTTATTTGAACGCTCGTTACTTACATTCTGAACACTGTGACATACGGTCAATCATCAGCAAGCTACTTAGCTATACGTTGTCTTTACGCATTAGCCGATGAATATGCTGAGTCAAAGCCAGAAATATCGAGAATAATCAAGCAAGACTTTTATGTCGATGACCTACTAACTGGTGCCGATACTATCGAGCAAGCTAAGAACATTTGTTATGAAGTTTCATCTATATTAAAAACAGGAGGTTTCGAACTTAGAAAATATTATTCGAATAGTTCAGACGTTACAAAAGACATGAAAACCGATCAGGATTGCGGAGTTTTAGAATTAGGTCCTAACGAGAAGGCAAAAACTTTAGGTCTAATGTGGGCATGTCACACTGACTGTCTGACATATAATATAGAAAACGATTTAGTTATTCAATCCCAAAGAGCAACAAAACGTGTAGTCTTATCTATAATTTCAAAAATTTTCGACCCGCTTGGTCTTCTTAGTCCATGCACAATTGTCGCAAAAATTATAATGCAACGTCTTTGGTTAGCTCAAATATCTTGGGACGATCCGTTACCAGATTCACTTGTCAATGCGTGGACAAGATTCCAGGGTGAACTGCCCCTATTAAACAAATTAAATTTAAAGCGTCAAGCGCTTGTTAAAAATGTCAAAGATATCGAGTTGCATGGTTTCGCAGATGCCTCATCACAGGCTTACGGAGCTTGCGTCTTTCTCAGAAGTAAAAACGCTGAAGGCGGGGTACAAGTAATTTTGCTGTGCGCTAAGTCCAAAGTGGCATCTATAAAGAAAATAACTATACCCAAGTTAGAATTATGCGCTGCTCTCTTACTAGCCCGCATAGTTGAAAAGGTTATCGCTTCCATGAATCTCAAGTATCAGAAAGTAGTATTGTGGCCAGATTCCATAATTGTTTTAGCATGGCTCAAAACTAGTCCAAACGTTTTAAAGGTATTTGTGGCAAATCGCATATCAGAAATTCAAACCCTAACCAAAGAATACGAATGGCGACATATTTCAACATATGACAATCCGGCAGACATCGTGTCGAGAGGTCTTCATCCATCGGAAATTCTAAATTGCGGTCTGTGGTGTAAAGGACCCGATTGGTTGAAATTAGAGAATTGGCCCACTCAAAACAATATTGAAATTTCCATTTTACCCGAATTAAAGACACAATCACTCGCAAGTAAAACTTATGAACCTTCTTTAAATTTTCCATTCGATAGATTTTCGAGCTTCTGTAAAATGCAAGGGACAATGAGATATATTAATCGGTTTTTAAAAAATTGTAGACTTCCTAAAGACAAACGAAGCTTAGGTCCTTTAACTTTGCGTGAATTAAATAAATCAACCAATTTATTAGCAAAAATATCTCAGGGTCAATGTTTTCCTAAGGAAGTCTTACAACTATCTAGCGGTCACGAGCTGAAATAAAAAAATTAATTATCCAGTTTATCTCCATTTTTGGATTCCGATCAAATCATACGAGTAGGCGGTCGTCTCAAAGAATCTAGTTACGCTTATGGTAAAAAATTTCCTATAATGTTAAATTCTAAATACAAGTTTACAAAATTGCTTTTTCAATACAGGCACAAGGTTTTATTACATGCAGGTCTACAGCTTTTGCTCTCACATATAAGGGACGAATTTTGGCCTATTGGAGGACGCAATTTAGCCCGAGTTACAGTGAGAAATTGTCTTTCATGTTTTAGATTCAAGCCAAAAAATGTTCAACCACAAATAGGTGAACTTCCTCGAGAACGTACCATACCTTCTAGTCCTTTTTCTATCACAGGTGTTGACTATGCAGGTCCTTTTATCATACGCGGAGGAAAAGGTCGGGGAAGTAAAAGAGAAAAATGTTACGTTAGCTTATTCGTTTGCTTAGCGACTAAAGCTATTCATCTTGAAGCAGTTTCTAGTTTATCTACGGACTCATTCCTACGACGATTCATATCCCGCAGAGGAAAATGCTCAAAGATTTTATCGGATAACGGGACTAACTTCGTAGGTGCTAAAAGAGAACTTTCCAAATTTGTTAATACAAATTCTGATCAGATCACTAGCGACTGCACCAAGGAAGGCATTCACTGGCAATTCATTCCTCCCTATTCTTCCCATTTTGGCTGTTTGCTGGTGTGAAGTGTACAAAGCATCATTTACAACATGTTCTTTCTAACGCAATCCTCACATTCGAAGAGTTCACCACGGTGTTGTGCCAAATAGAGGCGATTTTAAATTCGCGGCCTTTATATCCAATTTCCTCCAACCCAAACGACTTATCCTGTCTAACCCCTGGACAGCTTTTAATCGGCCGTCCCTTAAGTGCTGCACCAGACGAAGACCTAAATAACATCAAAATAAATAAACTTTCACGATTTCAATTTGCTTAGCAACTTTGTCAACACTTTTGGCGACGTTGGAGTCGTGAGTACATATCAGAACTACAACAACGACATCGTTGGCGAAGCAACAAGTCTCAACTTCAACAAGGAGCCCTAGTGGTCATTCGAGACGATCAAACATTGCCTACTCATTGGAAGCTAGGCCGTATTTTTGAAATCCACCCTGGAGCAGATGAGATTGCGCATGTTGCTTCTATAAAAACCAGCCAAGGTATTATCAAGAGAGGATTTACGAAAATATGCCCTCTTCCAAGATTGAAACCCGAGTCTTTCAAGGTGGGGGGTATGTTTGTGCCGCCCTGTATATCTTTATATCTGTCATCAAAGCGCATGCGCGCATTTCCACCAATCGAGAGGCACGAAGTTGAGGACAAAAAAGAAGCACGCCACTCTCGGATAGATACCTTTTTACTTTCAATACACCAACACGTTGTTACATTTATTTAATAAATAAAGGGTAAAAATTATATGCTCGATATTTTAGTACCAATGCATATTATATTTTCCAGTTAATTTATTCATATGCATGACAAGAAACTAAATATTCTATAAAAATAATAAACGCTCGATAAATACAGTGAGTGCCCGATATAAAATTTACATGCTTCTTAAAATAATAATTATTCGATAAACATCATAAACGCTCGATAAAAATAATGAATGCCCGGTACAAAATTTACATGCTTCTTGAAATAATAAATATTCGATAAAAATAATAGATGCTTGTTAAATAAAATAATTTCTACATGCCAAATTCATATTGCATCCTAAATTATTAAATATTCGATAAAAATTATATAGGCTTAATAAATGTAACGAACGCTCAGTATCAAATTCAAATGTTTCCTAAATTAAAAAATATTTGTCAAAAAATAATAGAGGCTTGATTAATTTAGGGATCGCTCAGTACCAAATTCAAATGCTTGTTAAATTTATAAATATTCGTTAAAAGATAATAAATGCTCCATAAATGTAGAATCAGCGTTTAATGGAAAACTGATTATACTTACGGTTCAACAAGTTCAAAGCTCATAAACAGTAGAAACTTTTATTTTCATCAAAAATAACAAAAACAGTGAACACAAAATAAACATTTATTCAGTATAATATGTAATACAAAACAAACTCCCATAACTCAAAAGTAATAACATGTTTTCTGGATTTCTGGTAGCAATCTATTTCAAAAATCAAATAGTCGCAACAAAACTTAAAATGAAAATTGTTAATTTATTGGTATCTATAGGTATTAACAAAACAAAACTTAATTCTAATTCGGAGGAATAAATACTTCAGGCACAAAGAGATCATTGCACAAAGTACATCTGACTCATCCGAGATCGGTGAGATTATCTGAAATAAGAAATGGCATATATGTATTTACAGTGAACATACATCAGGAAAACATTAACTTATGACTCACCTATTGAACTAAAAGAGCCTTTTTAGATTTGGCTGGTCGCCCACGACGTCTCTTCACTCCAATTGGAATGGCTTTTGCTTCAAGAGGTGGTGTGGTAAGTTTTAGCCGTATGGCTAATTCCACAAGGTGTTTACAAATCATCATTTTAAAAAATGCCGGACAATCGCATTCACCATTAATCCAATCATTTTGGTCGTTGGGAATTGTTACTGTCCATACACTAAACATAACAGTCTTATATTCGTCAAAATTATCGAAGTCTAGATTCATGCACTTTTCAAGATCTCCCTGGTTCACCTCAGTCGTATTTTTTGAAGGAACGATGTAAACATTGCCCGATGGTGTCGCTTTAGAAATAATTTTTTTCTCTGCTTTAGCCCACTGATAAGATTCTGTCCACAAATGTAGGTCAATAACCGGTTTTAAGTGCACTTCTTTTAATTTTGACGAATAGTTTTTAGACCAAGTGGCTACGTACTCCTTCAGTATCACACAGAATCGGGATAGAGGAAGCCGTTCTCTTAGGGTATTTTCATCTTTGATGACTCTGTTAAATGCCTCTAGGGCGTTGTTTGTACTTGGGCTTTTCTTGTGAACCCCTTCATACCAGTTACGATTCATTTGTAGCCATTCACTTTCAAAATAACTTGAAAAGTCTTTTTGCTCAACCCATTTTGAAAGAAACATGATGGACGCTTTATCGAATATCTCTTGACTTTTACTTAACTGAAGATAATCAATATCTTGCAAGATTTTAGGTATGTTTTCTTTTGGACGCACAAATTGATCAGCTTTTTTCCTTACGTTTTTTTTCATATGAGCCCAACACATCTTTATTGTTACGTTTGGTCCAAATACATTTTTGAAACCATTTTGTATACTGTGGGCCGCGTCACATATTAGTATCGATGGATTAATGGTTTCACTCAAAATTTTCTCTGCACCAGTTCTTAGCGCTTTGAATGCAAAAATGAAATCCTCAGTTTGCTCATTGCTACAAACTGCCACTCCAAAAGTGTGAAACGATCTGGTCTTGTCTGTTGTTCCAAACACCAATAGCGGGAAACCTTGCCATATAAGCTTATAGGTGGCATCTGCATGAACATGGCAAGCATTCTGTGATTGTCTGATTAAATTTTTCGTTGACATAAAAAATCGAAAGGAAGGGGGGTCTTCGTAATTCATTTGGTGCGCTATTATAAAAGCCTCATCTTCATTTTCTGGAACTGAAGAGTGATCGATGCAAAACTGCTGTAACTCCCCAAGACTTATCGAGTTCGGACCAAATTTGGACTTTTTTAAAGAAGCCAAATAATTATTTAACTGTTGCTTTTTTGGAATTGGTAAATTATTCTTTGCCAAAATTTCTAAAATCTTTTTTGGTTCTAGTTTTGAATCGTTTTGGAACAGGTTATTTATTTCCGTTTTAGTATGTTCGTTTATTGTAACGGTTGCTTTGGTAGTTATACTTTCGCAAGTATGAAGCAATTCCGATCGGTATAAAACTATATCATCAGTATTTGCGGAATAATGCAAATATACCCCTGAGGCGCATTGCTCACCTCGATATTTCACTTTATTACAACGATAAATCGCACTAACGTTGCCCTCTGTATCGACATTTTTATGATAAAAGCTCCAAATACCTTCTTCTTTTACTGATTTTTCATCCAAAGCTTTGTTACTGAATACCTGTTCTCTTTTCCACTGCTTATCAACCTTCTTTCTTCTTTTCTTTGGGACAGGCTGATCAAGAACAACATCCGAACTATCCTCTGATGAACTGTATTGAGGAATCTCACTGCCACTCATATTGTTGGTTTTAAAAAGAGTTCGCGTTAATAATAAACCCAACACACTTATTTCCGCACTGCAGATTATAAAAAACAACATGCGGCTTTGTTTTCGGAGGTTATGTACTGTTGGTCAGTAAACACGCATGAGCGAATAATTACAGTGTTGCCACGTTTAATAGAGATTACGACTTATCGAGCATTTATATTACTATAAATTGCAAAATTTTATTCAATAGTGAACGTAAATTATTTATATATATTTTTCGTGCACATTTCATTAACATACCGAACAGAATTTATAGTACAATTTGCATATTTTATATAGCGATTGTATAATAAACATAAGACATTTCTTATTATTTTATACTACATTTTGATTTTTTTATCGAACATATATAATTTTTTTAATCTGCAAATTGTATTAAATTATCGGGCGTTAATTACGACCCATAAATAAAATGCAAAATTTCAAAATACTTACAGTCCACTCAATACAGAACACTGCACATACGGTCTTTTTCCGAAGTAGAGCAGTATAATATAATTAAACTAATGTACAAGAAGACAAATTTCACTTTGTAGAAACTTTTTTTCTCGAAAATAAACAAACGAATCAAGGAATTTGTTTGAATGATGCAAAGATCTACCGATTTTAATCCTTTCCTTCGCCGATTGATCGATGATGTCACAGGGGAACGGGATGCACACGCAAACCAAACGGGTTCTATTCAAAAATTTCCCGCGCGGGAATTACCGTGAGTTTACAGCAAAACAATGTACCTACTGTACAATAATAATCAATAGTGATTTTGATTGTTTGAAGCAAAGACTTTATAACTATAAAAAATTGTTTAAATTGGAAATGTATTTTAAATGTTCTGATGCAGAAAAGGAATCGATCAGAGAGTCAAAGAGTGTGGAGTGATGGAATTTCAATTTCAATTCACTCGCGCAACTTCAATCGACTTTTTCTCAGCTTTTATAACAGATAAATAGATGTTTTTTTTTAATCGATAGAGGAAAGCAAGATCTATTCGAATGTCGATTCAAAAAAATTTTTCAATTTAAATTTATATATAAAATAAAGAACAATAAAGTAGATAATATACGGTATAATGTATAGAAAATCCAGCTACCTACGAAAACTATTATGAATATTTCACAAAAACGAAAATAGACTTGTTAAAATACTTATGGAAAGTAGAAAAATATAATAGCAATTTCTTCCATTATAAAATTATATTTAGGTAGGTACCTATATATCACAAATATGCTCCTGCGGCAATTGAAATCTCAAGAAGTAATGAACACAAAGTACTGTCAAGGCCGTTTTACAGCAAAATAATAGCGACTAGATTCGTTACTTTTATTTTGAAGAGAATCGCAAAATGAAACTTTTTTTGCTTTGACCATTTTCTCCGAGTTATACATGAAAGAAGGGAAAAAATGCGCGTTTTTTAATTTTTTTTAGATATACTTGCTCTAACAATTATGCACAACTTTTTCAGCGGGCGCATATCGCAATTATCATTTTACATAATATTTAGAACTATTTCCAACAAAAATTAACGTTACTATACAGGGTGATTAATTAACAATGGGAAAGTCGAAAGCTGTAGATACTACACGTGAAATGGTGACGATTGGCGCAAACATGCCTTATCCGAAAGTTAATAGTTTCGAAAATACTAGTCCGGGAGCCAGCTGCAAAACCGTTGAGTTATTTTCTAGATAAAAAATTTGAGTTTACATGACAGTTTTTACCCCAACTAAGGTCAGGCAGTGATATGAAACTCCTAGAACGGTAATGGTGGGTACCACCCTACCCTCACACGCGTATGGAAACTCAAAAAATTTTGTAATCGTTAAATGGACCAAACTCAAGTATAAGGCACTTGATGCTGTGTTTAGTCGATTAAAGCTAGTCAGCTGGCTCATTGATGGTAATTAGTACGTCAGCTGACCGTCGGAACAGGTGAGATGAAAAAATAATTGAAAATTATTTTTTATGTACTGAAATTGAAATATATTGTAACTTATAGTGCATACAGGGCCATAAAAATAGTCAGCTGGCCAATTGTTGGTAGTAAGATCGTCAGCTGAGGCAATCAAATCCCCTGCGGCAGCCCGCTCGGGCGCCCATCGAATTATGTTTTTCGCATTAACTGTCTACTCTTTTACCCATGAACCGCCAGCTGACTATGTTTTTTGCTTTGTGTACACAATATACTATCGTTTGGACCCATTTTTGACTGATAAAAATTTTTTCCCACAAAATACGAGCAAAAGATCACTCATGTTACGTTGCGGCCCGGGATTTACCTGTGTATTTCTCTCGACTGACGGATTTTTTTCCCCAACGACTGCCAACTGACAATATTTTTTGGTTTGTATACGCAATAAACTATCGCTTGGGCCCATTTTAGATTGATAAAAAAAATTATCCTGCAAAATACGAGCACATGATCCCTCATGTTACGTTGCAACCAGCGGATTTACCTGTATATTTCTCTCGACGGATGGACTTTTTTACCGATGTACTGATATTTGACGAAATTTTTTCATTTGACCACATAATATACTATCATTTAAACCCGTTTTAGCTACTCAAAATTTTTGCATAACCTTGTAATTACGTGAATATTCATGATTGTGCATCGGACTGATTCGCGTCTTAATTGAATTTTCATTGAATTAGCTTTTTACACGAAGCGTTCATTGAAATTATTATAATATATAGTAGGTATAAAGAATAAAATATGTTTTTAATGAATAATAAGTGTGAATTATTGATAGTACTACCAATAGCAGTAGTATAAAGCATGATTTATTACGTTACATTTCGAATAATTGGAAATGATCTTATGTTGCTATTTTTTTAAATGTTGTGAATTTAGCATATTAGTTTGAAAATAATATTTACATACAGATTACGGTATATACATATGTACCGTATTACATAAAATACAAAAGTCGTGAGATGAAAAAAAATCCTATTTGATTGTTGTTGAAAAATTTAGTATATGTAACTTATCGATGTCGATCAGCTTACGGCATTTATCTATATTTTTATAGATAAATTGAAACTGTTTATTTTTCACTGATCTTCTTCACTATCAGAAGTTTCAAGCATTTCTTCAAAAGACTCTTCATCACTGGAATGTTCGGGATCTTCGTCGAGAAGGTCTTCGTTGCTATCTGAAAAATGTAATAGTAATATTTAAATAACATAAAAATAATTCGAGAAGATATATTATCTTTAAAAAGCAATAGTCTTATTATAAATGAGTGTTAACATTATTTATCATTGATATTATTGGTGTCTTTGTCCAATTTTAGATCGTCTATTGTCGCTGGCAGCTGGTCTCCTTCAAACTACATAGTTGAAAACTATTTTATTTTGAACTTTTTTCCAACCTTGCTCTTCTGGAATCCCTGATACTGGAACTTTTTCGTGAGCATGTATTCAAACATCTGCGATGTATGACGATCGTAAACTATCAACTTTCGGATACGGCATGTTTGCCCCAATGATCACCATTTCACGTGTAGTATCTTCATTTTTCGACTTTCCCATTTTTAATGAATTACCCTGTATAAAACATCCAACCCGAAACAAATACCGACTGGACTACAACTCAACCAAAATAAAATTATCTTATCCAACTTGCCGATAACCAGTTCTTTATTATTTTAGAGAAGGGAAATGTAATTTATATTATCTCACTGCAACTATGCCATCGAATACACATATTTAACAATATTGATTTCGTTTGCAAAAGAAGATACCTGATTTACAAACAATTAAATAAATTAGAATCGAATATGTTTAAATTAAATTACTTATTTTCATTCAATGTCCAGAGCAGAAATAAAATAAAATATTTTTTCCTGTTAAATATATTTTTTCCTCGGATTTTTCTTCGACTGGGACAGTTAGATTTTGTCCAAGTACATTCCTGAACCAATATATAAAATTCCTGAAATGAAAGTCTCGAGATTACAATGGTTTGTACCTGATATTAAAATTTTATTCAACCCAGGGATTTTGTCTACAATTATAGTGCCTGATCCTTGAGATTTATTTTTTAAATTAGCAGGCAGCGTCATCTCTACGTTAGGACAATCATCAGTTAGGTTACAAGTATTACAGTTACCTTCTGCAGAAAGAAATTCCTCACCGTTATAATTTATAATCAGCAGATGGCGCGGCTTGACAAAAATTAGGACTACTCATAGAGGAAACGAATTGACAAATTATGTATTTTATAGGAATTTCACAAACCAAATAATAAAGTGCCATCTTGCAGCCCCCTGGAATTTTTTTCAGCATTAACGAGTACATGCTATGCATATACATTCAGTATACAGCGTGTCCCACTAGTGCGGGAAAGTCCAATATCTATGTTAAAATGAGGAATATATGGATTTTTCTTTTTATTGTGTTGCCACATTTCTCAGAATGTACAAATTAAAAATATATTCAACTATACAGGGTGTTCCACTTTTCCTGGACAGACACCAACTTTGGTTTTTTAAATGGAAACACACATTTTTTATATTTTTTTCGGATTCTACATAAAAAATAAAGGGTACTTTGTTTGAAAAATCTCGATTTTTTTAAATGCAACGCCCTGTATATTTTCATACCACGAGATGCAGAATTAAATTCTCTACAACTTTGCTATATCTGCTCCTATACCAAAATTCATTAGTTTTTCATGAAATCTCATTTCTATGAAAAAATGCGAAGTTTACAAATAGCTTATATGTAAAATAACGTAGTAGGCTCCTGTCAAATGATAATCTGGAAAATTTTCGATTCACATAAGGATTAATAGAAAAGCGACAGTAATAATTGTGAAATGAATTACTCTGTATAGTTGAATATATTTTTAATTTGTACATTCCGAGAAATGTGGCAACACAGTAAAAAGAAAAATCCATATATTCCTCATTTTAACATAGATATTGGACTTTCCCGCACTAGTGGCACACGCTGTATACATATATGGCACCATGATAGGGGATACATTTATTGCTCGATTTCCCACCATTTTTAACATCCATATTAAAGTGAGATAAAAATGAAAGAGCGCAAACCTTCTAGCGATGTAGTCTATACGCAAACCAAAATACGAGTATACAGAGAGAGACACTAGCGTATCAGTAGTCTGGTCACTCGGCGAACTATATTTTTCCTCGCAATGTTAAAAGTCTTTAGTCAACGCAGTATGCATAGAGATTACACAAGGAGCACGAACTTCATGTAAACACATATCTTTCCAAATTAGAGAACGCTAGTGTCCCATATCCACCGAAATAGTAGAGGGAAGATAAAGAAAGCGGTAGTTTAAATTAAAAATCAATCATGCCGTTTTTGTGATGTGTTAAAAATTTTAAAATAAATAATGTAGGCTACTTTGAATTAAATAAATAAATCGATAAATAATCAAAATATGTCGGTGTACAAGTAATTACTACTATAAGTAACTTCAACTATTACATTAACAAATTTTGTCAATTTTCCCCATTTTCCCGTATGAGTTCGTGCTCCTTGACTAGAATCTTCAAACTTTTTCTTGATACGACCATTATTTATGAAGTTACAATCTTCCCAAAAATCACTAAAAAAATTTGGAAATTTTTCTGCTCCTTTAATTTTTTTGCTGTTTATTTGATGTATTTAGTACTTTATTTTATGAGGAACTTAATTCTCTTTTTCGGTACAAAAAAAGCAACAAAAATGATTTTTGCCCTGCTTCGTATATTAAGCGAGATCCACAGGAGTGGCTCCCTTATAGTAGACAGCCTGTATATCGTGGGCTTTATCTCCCTTGAAAATGGATGAAGTAGATGTGGCACGTAGAACAGATTAATGATTACATATGTGTTTAACCTCTCTTCGGGGCAGTTTTTGGCGGGTTTGGTTGGGGAGATCAAAGGTGCGTGTGACGTGACAGTATGTACATGGGCACATTGCTATCTGTATTGCGTTTTTACTCCATCTACACACGTGTATGGTATGACGGAAAAAGGTGTAAAATTGGCCAAAAACAAACAACCCATCTGCCGCGGTTTTTATGATCGGAAGTTTATACCAGAGGCAAAAAATAACTTGCTTTCGCAGCAATTTTCAATTTTGACCGCATTGAAAATGGGTGATGAAGTAGATGTACGCGGGAGTCAATAGCTCCATCTGTCGTACAATGTATTTCCTCTTGGTGATGATACGACGAAGAACAGCTGGGTCGTTAGTCGGTTGTCTCACCTATGACACACTGATGAGGACTAATAAGTCCGAAACCGGTCTGTGCCTGGTGGGTAAACTGATTTCTCGCAGCACTGACAAGTCAAACATGAAGTAGATGTGACAGGTAGAACAGATTAAATAGGGTGTCTCAGAGTAACGTGTACAACGGAAGACCACAGATTCGTGGACTCAAAATAGGCAGATTTAGACTAATTCACCTATATCCGAAATCGCTTCGTTTGGCCGCTAGATGTCAAAGTTCGTGAAAATATTCTGAATTTTGTAAATAACTCAAATACGTATTATTCGATTTTGATTACTTTTGGGGTGTGGACTTTTGCTTTCAATCTACACATTTTGGTGTTATACTTACAGTGTTTTTTAAAACTTACAACTCCTACAAAATTCATGTATGGTGATAATATCTGTTCATAACTTTTTCCTCTAATAATGACAACTATTTTTTATTTGTTAGGTGATACCATTTGGAAGTTTTTAGACCTCTTGTAGAATTTTGATTAAATGAGCGGTTTGGAAAAAAATATTTTTTGAATGTCTACATTATCTTGCCATCCAATTACAATACTTAACAAAGTGCTAGTAAGCTCTGATTTTGTAGTATGACTGTAATTTCGATTTGATCTTTAAGTCATTGTACCTGCCAATTCTTAATGAGTGTTTACTACCTACAAAATATGAGACGCTATCATTGAACATGTAAATCTTTATTTTTAAATTCTAAATCTGTTTCACTAACAACCGATTCCACTAATTCAATATTGTCTGGCAGTATTTGGTTTTGTTCCGTTTCAAAAGGTCTCCAAAATGCCATGTTGTAATAATATTAGTAAACCTGTTTTACCAGAAGCGGAATAATAAATATTCACAATGAACATGTGTATGCTCAAAGAAAATCCACATGCTGTGAAAGTGAAACATTATCAACATTAATTTCGCATCAATGTTTGATTTGGGATCATTGATAGCATTATTATTGGCCCTGTTATTTTACCCAATAGACTGAATGGGAAATTGAATTTAGAGTTTTTGCAAAATCCGAGTTATTGGAAGATGTGTCGTTATTACTAAGAGCTAACATGTGGTTTATTCATGATAACGCTCCACACTCCACTGTAAATGTCCGGCAGTATAAGAACCAAAGATTCCCTCGTCGATGGGTCGGTAGAGAGGATAATGTTTCTGTTAAATGGCATGTGCGTTCACCAGACTTAACACCTTGCGACTATTATCTTCGTGGCACTTTGAAACCAACAGTGTATACTTCCACGTCTAACACTGAAGAAGAGTTGTGGAGGCATGCCATAAATGTTTCAAAAAATAGCCCTTAAGAACTGAAAAGGTGTCCTTTAACTTTCTTCGGCGAATTAACCTCTGTTGTAGAAACAACAGTGGTCATTTTGAACAGTTTTTATAAGTTGTACCAAATTTAATAACATCAACTTTGTTACTATTATCTCCAGCATTTTGTATTGTTTTTACGAATTATTTTAATAAAATTATAGTCCAAGCATTATAGAGAAATGCTTACAGAAATTATTACCTGGACAAAAAAAATATGACCGTATAGAAAATTAAATTTTAAATCGAGTTTTTTATTCTTTAAACTCGATCCAAAATGGCGAACATGGTTAAAAAAAATCGCAAAGTTGTAAAAAACGGTTTTTCGAAAATAACTAAAAAATATAGCACCTATTGAAAAATTTTAAATCAGAAAGTTGTAGGTTTTAAAAAGATCTATCGACTGATTTTTTTTAAGTATCGATTGCTTTGTTACTTTTCGATATATATCGAAAAAACCGTTAAAAATCTTCTCTTTTCTCTTCTTCTATAACTCGTTTACATTTACGTTCCCATATCTATATCTACATTTTTGCATTTTTCTTCATTTAGGCAAATAAAAAGTATCTATTATTATATATGGCTGAATAGGTAAAAAAAATGCTACTCAACGGGATGGCCAAATACAGGGTGTTCTATTTAAAAAAACCTATGTTTATGTAATATCGGAGAAACTGTGCGACTTGTAAAAAATCTGAGTACGCCAATGGCTTCCTAATAAAAAATAGAACAAATAATGTGCAAACTTTTTTCTTCTAAATTGAATGAGAGAGATAGAGAGGTTAATGTAAATGGGCTATTTTTCAAAAAAACCCTGTATATCTAAAACTAATCAAGTTAGCCAAGACCTTTTGGTACCAGCGAAGTAAACTCAAAAAAAAGAGGACGGGACATCGATATCAGATTTTTTGTATCTATCACCGTTTTGGCTGTACCCTATAAAACTATCGAAAATCAACCACCCTGTACAAAGCTAGAAAACATTTTAGGAAAAGGTGTTAAATAAGAGTGGAATGAAATAATGACAGATAGTTGTAATATAAACTTATATTTGTAAGGCATTGGAACAATATTATAAAATTTAAAAATAGTTGCTGATTTATCGAAAACAAGTAGTGTCATTTTATAAGGTGATTAAAATCTTCAGATGCCTTTTTACATTTGGAGCAATTCACTGTATTCCTGAAAAAAATAACAATAAATAAATCAAATAAATGATAACACAGTCCCACAGTTTTTGGGGTAGCTGAAACCGCATACGGTGGCCGTTTGACCCGATTAGCTCTGGTTAAGGTCAGTTCAAGGTCAAATGTAGAGAATCAATTGCTAATAAAATAAACCAATTTATATTTTTTTGTGGTCGCCGATTCCGAATCCAGTGTCCAATTGAAATTTGAATAATAAATAAGATTTAAAAAAAGAAAGCATTAACTCTGAGCCCGTGACTCTCGAGTTAATTGTTTTGATATAACAAAATTCTAGTATCAATAAGCCTAAGTAAGCTTTAAACTAATGTGTCTGTTTATGTTCCATGTAGGTACATTAATTTACGCAATGAGTCCGTGTCAATTGAGATTCTTGATAACAGTTTTTCAAGGTACATGTTTTGTTTTCCTATTTATGGTATCGAGACTACTATTCACTTTTATTGTATCGAATTATTTTGTCAAAAGATATACGCAGTGGATTTCTTTTACATTTTCTCGATTTCAACGGTAAATCTCCGACGTTTTAACGACCAACAGTAATCGGCTAACATGTTTATATCCCATTTGTCTTGGTACCGACACGACGCTCCATTTCCTAAACATCTTGGTGAAATATTTTTGTCTGCTCCTTAAACCAATAAATTTCTTCACTTTGGGGGTCAAAACGAAACAAATAGGCATCATTCGTATATTGATTGAGCTTTCTTCTATTCTTGCATTGCCAGAGCATATTTACTTTAACGTATTGAAGAAATTTTACACTTGTGTTTTGAGTTTAGAACTTGAGAGTATTTAGCAGACCTAATAGGGTCAAACGAATACTGGATTCGGATTCAGCAACCACAAAAACGTATAGATATATAGGTTTACTTTACATTTAACCTTAACAGTTTAAGTTAAGGTCAGTACCTTATCCCGCAGCTAATATAGATATATGGTTTACTTTACATTTAACCTTAAACTGACCTTAACTCAGAGCTAATCGGGTCAAACGGACACCGGATTCGGATTCAGCGACCCCAAAAAGATGTAGATACCATATTCTTGTCTTTCGGACCTCCCACTTTTTTGCAATGTTTATGTAATATCTGTTGTACGTTACTAATTAAAAAATGATTTACATTGTTTTATATGGAATAGTGTTTCGTAAAATGTTCTTATTAAAAATTTAAACTTAATAGTAAGTCTTGATGCCTATGTAAACACGCTAGTTTGATTTATTTTGAATCGAAACATTTCCTTTTTTTGTGCGCTCTTTTTGTGTGACACAGACAAGGTCCTGATTTTCTGGGCTGAATAAAAGAGACTCTCAAAAATCTCGCTGAGACTGCGTCCGCTTGTAATTAGTTATAAAAACCGCTTAAATAATTAGCGAACTAAAAATTTTATATAGTCCATCCAATTAAATTAGATCATAAACCCTGAAAAAATTAAAAAACTATTAGTAGGCATTATTGCACTTTATGACGGAGAAGGGAATGTAGAACGATAATATCAAAAAACTTATTGAAAAGAAATTACGCTAAGTTGGCAAATTGCAAATAAGTGGCAAAAATTACGTGTTTTTTCACTTTATTTACTGCCCATGAAAATCTAGAGGACCTATCAGCAAATTAGTTATTTTATGCTGTATGCAATTAAATTACCTACAATTTAAAGTGGTAGGTACCTATAGTCATACTTCACCGATTTGTTATCTGTAAAATAAAAGACGGATAATCCAATCACCAACATTTGTGCCAAACGCCGATTCGACTGACCATGAAATTGTTGCTGCAGGTATTTGTTAATTAATTTCATTCGCTTTTTGCAACTAATTGTTTAATTACTAAACATTAATTTAAGAAGTTAATACGATATCTAGGTTCTAATTCATTCAAAGAATGTATTAAAAAAGAGAAATTTCAAAAAGTTGAAATTAAGTTGCTCTTCACAACTATCGAAGTAGGATCCGCTCGGGAATTAGCTCTTTTTGCATCAAATAATGCTTAGAAGTTAAATAAATGAATTAGATAAAAAATATTGCGCGCGCTTGGCGTTCCTTCTCGCACACAAGCCGTTCATTAACGTTAAGTTTTACTGCTGCTAACGCTTTTATTATACGAACTATCAAATAACGTTGGGAATAAAGAGGCGTAGGTGATATAATTTTTTTTAATTACCGTAAAAATAAGCTATTTCATGAAAAAAATAGCGAATTCCTAAGCGGCTTTTGCCTGACCCTGTGACAAAACATCCTACTTTGTTCGTTAACTTAACTCAACTTTTAAAAATTTTCCTTTTTCGATACGTTTCTTTTGATCAATTCGGAAACAATCATCTCTAATATTAACTTCTAAAATAACATTTAGTAATTAAACAATTAGCTGCAAAAAATTCAATCAACAGCCATCGCTTTCTGCAATAATAACGAGCAATTTTCGAAAACTGATTTTTCAGCGTTCGTTTTTTATTTTACAGTTAACATATTGGTGAAATCTGACATTCAGGTGCCTTAAATTGTAGATAATTTAATTATCTACAACATAAAATATGTAACTAATTTTCTGATAGGTCATCTAGATTTTCATGGGAGTAAAAAAGGGGAAAAAAGTAATTTTGCCACATATTTACAATTTGCCAACTTATCGTCATTTCTTTCGAGTTAGTTTTTCGATATTATCATTCTACATACCCTTCCCCATCATAAAATGCAATAAAGTGTCTACTAATAATTTTTTTACGTTCAATCTCGACGAGATATAAAATTATCCGAAAATGGATTTGGTAGTGCAAATGATTGGCAAAAATTTCAATCAAACATTTGATGCCAATAATGGTATATTAACAAGAAGGGCGGTCTTACGGTTACATTTCACAAAGTAAAGTGTTTAGGGCATTGAGGCAAGACAAAAGACTATATAATTTCCAAAAATGTGTGTGCGTGCGTATGTATACTCCAATAATTTTCTATATCCATATTTTGTCTATTTTACATAATGATCTGTCTACATCTACACTGATCCTCTCTTAATCCTTTCTTTTGAAAGACACAAAACAATACGTACGCTGCCGTCAGGTGAGGCCCTAACACGACGAACATACATACATACACAAACAAACACATACACACACACACACAAACAAACAAGACAGACTGACCACGACTACGTAAACATCCTCAAGGGCATCTTCCACCTTCACAGCCTCCCAAAACACCACGACAAACGCCGACCTATACGACAAACTACAACAACAAAAACACGAAAACAAAACAATGAGAAGACAAATACGCAACCTAACCGAACAAAACGACAGACACAATACACCCGAAACACAGATTCCCGCCCCCACCTCCGCCTCCTCACACACAGACAAACGCAAAAAAGACACGTTCTCTAGCGAGAACGAGGCCCCCAGACACAAAAAAAACGACCAAACAAAACAAACCATAAAACACAACACGAGCCCCCAAACACCTAAACCGACTACAAACACACAACAAAACACACAAAACCAGACCAACAAACCCCCTCTCAAGTCTCCCCACTAATCCTACGAAAATAGGAACGCTGAACACGAATACATAAACTACTGACAATACAAAACATTACCTACAAGAAGGCCAAAGACGGCGTAGCCATATACCCCAACACCCCTCAGTGGCGGCTCGTGACATTGAGAATAGGTGAAGCATATTTATTGATTGACTAAAAAAAAAAGCGCCGCAGGCGAAAATTCTCAAATTTTCAAGGTCAAACGGCTTTAAATGAATCTGGAAATTTTAGTTGCATTTGCAATATTACCGAAAAACTGACGTTGGCGAGAAGGATTTTCATTTAGATTTTATAAAAAATAGAAATATTAGTTCGGTTCGTGGACTTAATGATAGGTACAGATACGGATGTTAAGCGGGATTGTTAAATCCCTCCTTATTCCACACGCCCGATTTTACACTCGCAATTAAACACGGCATACAAAAAAGTTTTTTTAAATAAACACATCCGCACAATCACTTATACTCCGAATACCATTCAATCCGAAACTTCCGAACATACACTTTGTCTTTTGACCTCCCCCTTTTTTCCACATCGAGAGAAGGTACAGGTCTTTCGCAATTTAAAAAATCTTTTTTGTCCTCAATTTTCGATCTGGAAAATGGCATTTCCAATAAAATACATACAGGATCGTGTATAGGAAACATTTCTACAAATTATTGATACAAAACAAATATTAATAAAGAACCTTTTATAACCGTGCACTGGGCAACGTATCGTATAAACTGTTTACACACGATAGACAGGCGATACGCGATGACGATGAGAATGCTGCTTCAACTTTTGCATCACTCGTTCTCCCAGGCCGTAGTTTACACATGCGTTGGCTGCCTCGTTCCCATGACAACCGCCGTAGGGAGAGCTACGGAGAAAAGCAGATACATACCAATTTCAATAGGAGTCACTTGCGTATACTATACGTTGTATGGTACGAGGTTGATGTTCGCGCTCAACGAAGGCAATGATTTTTTAGAAGGCTTTCACCGCGGAATTATTCTGTTTATTTCTGCGTATAAGACAAACAAACACAATACATTTTCAATATAGAATTGTACCTAAATTACAAAATTTATATAAAATTTAAAATAATTTTAAATTGCACAACCAAACGGAAATTTTAGGTGAAGCGGTGCGTCACTTGCGTCGCCCGACGAGCTGCCACTGACACCCCTACAAACCAGATATTTCAGGGTCTGTGCCGTCTGTGACCCTATTGAGATTACACTTCGTCTTACCTCGTATATGCTCCATGCACCCCTCTCACTTCTACGTCTGTGCCTGTCCCACGTCTCAAGAGTCGCCCGACTCCGCCACCCCGCCCTACGCCGCGGAGCGTGTCGATCTTCTTCAGTACGCTTCAAACTTCCCAAGTGTGTGCACGTGCATCCCTCTGGTGACTTCTTTATAACGGCGTAGTACCGTTCGGGATTATTAAGGGTTTAATAATCGCTATTATTGTGCGGGTGCTTAAATGTAAGTATTTGATTTTTTCACTTTTCTTGTAATAGGAGTTCTTCAAGGTACAGGGAATGTACCTTGTTTTATAGAAACACACATCGGTGTCTAGTAAATGTTCAATTTTAGCAAAAGAAAATCAGTCAGTTCGCTATCAGCAGCTGCTTGTCTTTATTTTTAAACACGGAAACAGCTGTGAGGTTTGTTTCAAATAGCCTAGGGATCGATTCGACCCGCCGTAAGGCTCGTTCTGAACAGCCGTAAGGGTCGTTTCGAGGGACCATAAGGTTCATTTCAAGGAGCCGTAAGGCTCGATTCAATCAGCCGTAAGGCTCGTTTCGATCGGCCGCAAGGCTCGATTCGAGCAGCCGTAAGGGTCATTTCGAGCAGTCGTAAGGCTCATTTGCTCAACCGTAAGGCTCGTCTAGACCAACCGTAAGGCCCGTTTCGATCAGCCGTAAGGCTCGTTTCAATTAGCCGTAAGGCAGCTGCTGCCTTCCTGCCTGAAATGCAGTGGCGACCTGTCATACTGAATAGCCGTGTGACGCTCCTGGACATCGATCCCTAAGGCTATCAGTTAATCTCACCTCGGGGTATAGAAGTTAACATCTGAAATATATGGTTTTTATTTCAGATGGCGCAGAATACTGAACCTAATTCAGTACTGCTCTGTGAATTGGCGGAGATCCCGGCATAAAATGAGGCGGATCAGATTATTCTCAATAGAATTAAGAATTTGGCAGTGGAGTGTCTTCCTGAAGCTTGGAAGAAATGGAAGATAGTAAATTTTGACAAAGCGGAGCTGTTTGGAAGTAATTTGGATCCACAGACGCTGAATAAAATCCGATTTGCTTTACCAACAGTGGGCATAGCCCGAGCATTTAATCCGGAGGCGAAAAGTTTACCAGAGCGCGTTTATAGGGATCACAAAGTGAAGATGCTATCATGGCCTTTTTGTATTGGTTTGATAATAGGCCCGCCTGCCTTAGCGGCCCGAGTGAGATCATCAGCTATTCAAAACGAATTAGTTATAGCTACCCTGGGAGATTTGAAACCCTTGTTACTATCTCGAAGAGAAGCTTGTCTTCAGCTCGCCCGGACTGACGCTAATGATGGGTCCTCTGAGGACTCAGTGGGAAATAGCGCCCCGGAATATCAACCAAAGAAAAGAGAATCGCGTTTAGACAGGATGGAGAGAAGCCAACACGAGATGAGAGAGATGTTAGAAGCCATTTTAAGGCGTAGTGAAGAACCCGAAGCTGATCTGGAGGGATATCTTTCAGAGAATGAGGAAAATGTTCCGCCAGCCCCCGACTCGGAAATTGATGATTCCGAGGACTGGGAACCACCAGTTTTGCATGAAACTGAGAGTAAGCAGGTGGATTTGGATTTTGAACCAAAAACTCAGGAACAGGAGCCAGCCATTGCGGCGGCCATGCACCACATTGAACTGCAAGGAATAGATTGCCAAAGGCTTGGTAGACAGTCTTATAATAAAATTAGATATGCCGAAGTACAAAAAAACCTGCAAGCCTCTCCAGTATTTGCAGCGCTTCGAGTTAATCCTCAGTTAACGTATATAAACTCTACAAACCAAGGTTTGGAACATCTATCAAGGATGGATGGCATCTTAGGTACAATATACCATGGCCTTCTTCTACAAAGAGAAGCCTTTTCTGTAGGCATAAAAAGCTTCACATCCAAATATCCTCAACTGCAAGCAGACATTCAAGAAAAGCTGTGGGGATCAGACTCGAAGTTTAAAACACTATCTAATGATTTACTACAATATACATGCGGGCGAAGAGCAGAAGTGATCGAACGACGTAGGAGGGCTCTTAAACCCCGAAGTACCTATGTGGCTAACCTATTAGAGAAAATACCACCCTCAACTACTCACCTATTTGAAGAGGTGGAATTTAATGAACTGTACAGACAACATGTTAACTCTTTTCGTAGCCTTTTTCAACCTAGGGAATCCGGGAACTCACACAATATAAAAAAGGGTAGAGTAGTAAAGGCATGTCCTAAACCATCGTTCTCAACGTCCAGGCCAACCTTTAGTGCTTCATCGGCGAAAGGTACTTGGAAATCGTCAGATAAGGGAACAAACTTTCCAAGAAATAATTCAACATTTCCAAAAGATAAGTCTTACAAGAAACAAACCACGAATTACGGATCTAAAAGACAATGACAATTCAGCAGATCGATTCAAAGGGGGGAGACTAGCGGATTTTTTAGGCGAATGGCAGAGGATAGGTGCCCCAACGACGATTCTAAAGATTGTAAGAGGCTATGCTATTCCATTTATTACAAAACCACCCCTAAGATCTCTGTTGGGCAACAGCCTACAGCCGTTCGCAACTTCAGGGATAGAAACAGAGGTAAACAGGATGTTAGTTCAGGGCATATTAGAACCTTCACAAGCAAGTACCGGATTCCTGTCAAAAATGTTTCCAATTTTGAAGCTCGACGGAAGTATCCGACCTATCTTCAATCTAAAAGGTCTGAACCGTTTTTTGCAACCAAAGAAGTTCCGTTTAATGCATCACCAGAAAGTACCAAACTTTCTGCAAGAGAACGATTTCATGGTCAAACTAGACTTAGCGCACGCTTATTCCGATAAAACAATCCCACCGCAGGTTCCTCTCAATGGTTCACAGAGGAGCAGTATACCAGATGACATGTCTTCCTTTCGGGTTGTCCAGTGCACCTCTGGCATTTGCCAGTCTCAAATTGGGTGGCAAGTCTGATGAGAGACAACGGAATAAGGGTAATAGTCTATCTGGACGATTTTTTACTGGTCAGTCAAGACTCAGAGGTACTTCGAGCTTAGCAACGCTATGCCATAGCCCTCTTCAAGACATTAGGTTGGTTCATAAATGTGGACAAGACGGTAGAAGAACCTCAGAAACAAATACAATTTCTAGGCATAAAATGGAATACAGATCGGAGAACTATGAGTCTTCCAAAAGCAAAGAGAATTTCTCTGAAGAAAGACCTGAAAAATATAGTAGAAAAGCGTCGCTGGAACTGGATAACGTCACGTCGTCTTCTGGGAAAATTGAACTTTGCATCCTTCACCATTCCGTTGGGCAGGCTTCATTCGAGGCTAATACAAAGAGAAAGTCTGATTCTGCCCGAATCTCTTCCAAAGAAGCGATATCCCGTATCGGAGGTGGTAATAAAGGAATGTCGGTGGTGGTTAAGGAACATAAACAAGTCAAGCCCACTATTTCCGAAGGACCCCGAGGTATTCATGACTACTAATGCCTCGGACGTAGGATGGGGAGCTCAAGTCAGAAGCAGTTCATTCGGTCAAGCATGGACTCCGCATCAGAAGAAATGGCACATAAACCGGAAAGAACTTTATGCGGTATGGGCCACAGTTCAGAAATTCGCAAAGGAATTGCACGGGAAGACAGTACTAGTTCAATCCGACAATCGGACGGTAGTAGCCTATATAAGGAACCAAGGCGGGACCAGGTCAAAAATACTTCTGGGTTTGACTTACCACCTTCTTACACTAGCGAACAACTTGAACATCACGCTAGTAGCACAGTATATTCCAGGGAGATGCAACGATTTAGCGGACAGTCTCTCCCGGGGAAAACCATTAGCGGACTGGCAACTTTCGAAAACAGTAACGCAGCGTATCTTCCAGAAATGGGGAGAGCCGGAAATAGATCTGTTTGCGTCAAAACTATCCAGGGTAGTTCCAAAATATGCATCAAGAGATGCCAGGGATCAGGGAGCTGCCTTCACAGACGCCTTCAGCAGGAAGTGGGAGTTCAAGCTTGCTTGGATTTTTCCCCCTCCGGCTCTAATCCCACGGGTGCTCAGGCATCTGAATTCGGCAAGGGGAATTTACCTGTTAGTTGTTCCAAAATGGGAGAAGGTATTTTGGAGGGCAGATATCAAACGACGAGCATTAGCTCCCCCTTTTCAGATACGAAATCTCAGCCATCACCTACGCGATGCCAGAACACTACTTCCGCTTCCTCAGGCTCGGAAATTACATTTGGAGGTTTGGAAGGTACGGGGTGGTCAAAGTGCACAAACGATTGGCCAATAGAGGACAGAAAACTACTCGAAAAGTTTTGGCGCAAATCTTCAATTAAGACTTACAACGCGCTTTGGAAGAGTTGGCTGGCGTATGCTAAGGTTAAGAATATTATCCCCCATGATCCCAAACCCGAGGAGCTTTCCCGGTACCTCAGTTACTTATATAGAGTAAAAAAGCTGGCCCCAGCTACAATCAAAGTTCACAAATCAGCCATCGCAACTTTGTCGAATCCTACAAATAGCGAGTTCATTTCAAAACATCCTTTAATAAAACATATGCTACGGGCTATTGACCTTAGTAAGCCACCACCAGTAAAGAGCTTCATATGGGATATAAAGGATCTCGTGGTCTGGATGAAAAAAGAACAACTAAATAGAGCCAGTCTATTCCAGGTAGCTCGTCGGGTAGCACTAATTTTATTATTGGCTTCGGGTAGAAGAATCCACGATTTAACATTATTAAGGTTGGACGGCGAAAATATGAGCATAATGGAAGATTCAATAACCTTCTGGCCTAGCTTTGGTTCCAAAACAGATAAAAGCACCTACAGGCAGTCCAGATGGAAACTTATGAAGTCCCAAGATCCACCATTAGATCCGGTTTCCTGGATTAAGAATCTTATAGATTTATCCTCGGAAAGAAGAGGAGCTAAGCAGGGTCTTACCCAATTTTTTATAACAAGGGGAAAAGTAAAACCGGCATCTAGAGCAGTAATTGCTGGTTGGATAAAAACAGCATTTATAGCGGCGGGAATTGCATAATCTCCAGGTAGTATCAAGTCAGCGGTGGCTTCGTCGAGATACCAAAATGAAATGCCCTTAGACTCTATTCTCAAAGCGGGTAATTGGAAGGGACAAGAAAATTTCTTTAGATTTTATTACAAAGAAGTTAGCCGGCCTCAAACTAATTCGCAAATAAATGATTTAACCAAAGAAGTTTTTGTACCTATTTAGAAATGTTTTGTTTTATTTTGATTGTTATTAGGTTTTTATGGCCGAGTTTACTACATGTGATTGTTCTGTGTAGACCTTACCAGAAAGTTAGTTTATTTCTAGTGTTATATTTTGTCTTTCAAACGATGGTTAAATATAAATATATTTATTTTTGTAAGAATTGTGCCTGTTTGAAAAAAAAAAAAGAAACCATACATTTAAATCACAGTACGCTTCCCACGTCGTCAGACACCAAACACTTCTCAATAGGGTCAAGCCGACGGCACAGACCCTGAAATAAATAACGTTTTTCCCCCAAAGGGATAAAAACGAGTATTTCAGGTCTTGCCTAGGCTTGACCCAGTAAGTTCTTGACGACTAACTTACCTTCGAAGGTACTG
Organism: Anoplophora glabripennis; assembly: GCF_000390285.2. Taxonomy (NCBI): domain Eukaryota; kingdom Metazoa; phylum Arthropoda; class Insecta; order Coleoptera; family Cerambycidae; genus Anoplophora; species Anoplophora glabripennis. Next base: position 29,861 of record NW_019417812.1, read on the forward strand.
AAGAAGATCGGCACGCTCCGCGCCGTAGGGCGGGGTGGCGGAGTCGGGCGACTCTTGAGACGTGGGACAGGCACAGACGTAGAAGTGAGGGGTGCATGGAGCATATACGAGGTAAGACGAAGTGTAATCTCAATAGGGTCAAGCCTAGGCAAGACCTGAAATACTCGTTTTTATCCCTTTGGGGGAAAAACGTTATTTATTTTCCCGCGGGAATTCCACCAAGTGAGATCCAACTCGACCTCGCACGACAAGGTTTCCCTGGCGCAATAGTGCACCGTATGGCTAATAAGTAAAACTGACAGAAGATGCTGTTGGTCTTAGTTCAGGCAGAATCAGATCAGAAAGGCATCCTCAAAACAACCCGCTGCTGTTCTCTAGTAGTAAGAGTAGAGAGACAAAGAAAGCAGCAGCGATTCGCCACTCAGTGCCACCGTTGTCAGCGATTCATAGCCAACTTTTGAATTTTCGATGATTTTAAATAACACAGCTACAATACGTATTATTAGTTATTTTTGTTTTTGTTGAAAACGAAGTTTTTTGAAAACACGAGTAAGAAAAATTTTAGAATTAAATTCTCCTTAAAATAAAGTAATAAATTCTTAAGTACGCCAATGGGTTAAAAAATTCTGTCATATTTTAATGATGCGTCATCCCTTATCAACCCTTTAAAATGTTTCATTTGAACTCTACTTACTTTCGATTACTGCTCTTGGTAACTACACTCATACCGTGTACCAAATTTGGTTTTTCTAAGTTCAAGTATAACAACCGAGATATTGATTTTTTTCGACATTTGAAACCCCAATTTCAAGGCGACTTCTAAGGGCTTAGTATAAAGGTAAGTTGCGTTAAATCACCATATTTTTGGGTTCCTCTACATGTTCCTGCTCTGTGTCGGTTTTTATGCGAAACACTCTGTATACAGGGTGATTCAGTCATAATGTCATTAATTTTAACCACGTATTCGGAAGGCTTAATAAAGACAGAAAATCGGAAAAAAAAATTTTACTCGACTTTTAAAAATGAAGGAAATCAACCCATAACTCCCGCTAAGAGGGCGGCCCTGCCAGATGCCCGGATGCTCGGGAATTTTTGTAACGTACTGTCACGAACAAATCGTCAGCTGAGGCGAACAGCGTTGCCAAGGTCACATCATAATCTGCGGTTCACATTTAATTAATCCGCTTTAGTATACGGATACATATGTACGAAAACAATAAAATGCAAGTAAATAAAGGATCGTGCTGTATTTTATTATAACTAATTTTAATAATTGTATTAACTTTGTGCAAAATGTTTTAACAAGCCTTACTTCTCGAGGTCAACTTTCGTTAAAAGAAAATAAATAAAGCAGAGATTTGTAGGCACACTGAATTTTATCAAATAAAAAAAATCGGCACACTAAATACCCGAATATACAAAATACACTACACACGGTTACAAAACCATTACCTAACAATTTAAAATCTACCACCCTCCATATCTCCCGCATTTTTCCCGCAAAGGAGTTAACATAACACATTTTCAAAAAATTCAAACTTTAGAAGCAGCTGATTTCCCCAATCGTCTTGAATTTTGCAATTGGTTCCTAAGTGCAGCAGAACTTTATTAACAAAGTGCCCTGGACGAATGAATGCTATTTTACTCGTGCTGGCATTTTAAACAGATAAAAAACATAAGTATTGCTTTCTCAAAAACAATAAGTGCCTACCTAGGTTACACCAAAGTTTAGATTTACACTAAAGTTTACATTTATTATGTAAACTTTGGTTATACGCAACTGCATAGTGAATAATAAATTGAAATACTAAAACTGTGTATTATTTAACATAATAAATTATAAAACGTTAAAACGTTAATATTAAAAATTATAAATTGTAATAACCGTACATTCGAAACAATCATCCCTATTCATTTGTTGTTTTAGCATAAATAAATAACAATTGTTATAACAATATTTAAGGTAAAATATCTATTTTTCATGATTGTGTCCAGACAAAGATGTTTATTTACGTCTTGTCCGAGGTTCAAGTAGGATCATATTCTATACAAAGTAGTAAATCATTGCCTGTCAAAGGATTCAGTGCAATTCGCTTTTTACTGTTGTTGTTGTTGTTGTTGTTGTTGTTGTTGTTGTTTACGCTTTTACGGGTTTTAGAAATTGAATAATTCCTTTATACATTATGAAGGGACAAATGGATCAGTTCACGTCTGGCACCCTTGTTCCTACAAAAATTCTTTTATTATCAAAAACTAATTATTTTAAATGTAATTTACTATAAATCCAATTTGTTTTTTAATTTCCACATATGTACTACATTTTACCTCTGTTGCGCCACTGTTGTTTACTTGTTTTTTTTTTGGAGGCGAGCTTTTACGTCCAAGCTCGCCAGGTTAGTATTTGACGTATAACCCACCACTTCGTACACTCGATGCACCTGGGCGACTACAGCTACTACGAGAACACAGCCGGTATTTTAGATTTTAAATTCAATTTGTTGACACGATTTTCCTTTGATAAAAAACCGATAACTTTTTGCTACTACACTCGTATTAGTCTAGGGGCCAGATAGGGTTCTGTAGCCAAACAGAATGCCACGGCTGCAAACAACTTATTCCTAAGTATTTTGAGTTCCTGAAACCAAAAAACTTGGTGGCAAAGCCTGAAAGTGGTCAGTTTAATTGTTATTAACAAATTGAATGTTTAAATGTTTGTAAAAAGTTTATTTTTATAGCTAGTACAATTTATTATCCGTTAATAGTTACGTTTTCTCATAACAAACATATATTTTTTTGAAAATTAAAAAAAGATTAACTTTAACCAAAGTTATTGCAAATTTAGTGCAAATATCTTACATTTTCCGTCTCTGCGCGCACCAATTTTACCATATCTCTGGTTCAATTGGACGTATTGAGACGCACATCTCATTTTAAAACTTAAACTTTATTTTACAAGATAGGTAAGTTCCATTTATTAATTTATTTATTTAAAAATTAATGACAGCTTAGAAAGTTGTGTAATTTCAACGAAA